>NC_068991.1:43211312-43223561 GCF_001194135.2 Octopus bimaculoides | reverse complement strand
GCAGTGCTTAATGACCACCTGAAGAACCCAGTTTTCACAAAAACTGTTCACCGGGAGCTGCACAAAGCCGGATTTCACGGGAGAGCTGCAATCAGAAAACCACTACTTTCAAAAACAAACGTTGCAAAGCATTTAGAGTAAAGCAAAAACCTACAGAATTGGTCCCTAGAGCAGTGGAAGAATGTTATTTTCTTGGACGAGTCATCCTTTACCCTATTTCCAACCACTAGCCGAGTATATGTGTGGAGACAGCCAAAAGAAGCATTTGACCTAGAGTGCCTTCTTTCAACTGTTAAACATGGAGGAAGATCTGTAATGATCTGGCGGGGCTATATCTTGGAAATCTGCTGGCCCAATGGTTTCCCTTCATGGCAGAATTAATAGTCAAGATTATTTAAGCATTTTATCTGATCAAATTCATCCTATGGTTGTGGAACTTTTCTGGAGGGAACCGCAATCTTTCAGGATGATAATGCACCAATTCACACAGCTAAAGTTGTTACTGAATGGCACGAGGAACATTCTAGTGAAATTGAACATCTTATCTGGCCACCACAGTTCCCAGATCTCAATATTATTGAACATTTACGGTACATTTTAGAAAAACAGGAAAGGAGTCGATATCCTCCACCATCATCACTACAAGAACTGGAGACTGTTTTAGCTGAAGAAGGGGCAAAAATTCCTTTGGAAACAATTCAAACTTTGTGCAAGTCCATACCTCATAGAATTCAAGCTGTAATTACTGCCAAAGGCGGTCCTACCCCATATTAAAATAAATTTGTTTGAAATTTTAAGGTGTTTCCATTATTTTGTCCAACTCCTGTATGTATATATATATATATATATATACACTGTGGAGATGAGGTGAGCCATGAGGAAAGGGTCAGTGATGTCGATGGCTGAGGGGCCCAACTGGGGTGGGGGGAAGGAGGTCAGGTGGGCAGACAAAGGACCAGTGTGGGTCTCTTTGTTTTGGAACAGCAGTGGCAGATGGACGTGTGTGGACGTATAAGCTAGAGAGGGAATTTTGCTATTAGGTTCTAGTGGTAGGTTAGCATGTAGGACATTTTTCAGATATAACTCAGTTGAACAGTTGACCTGAGGTAACCTGAGAAGTAGGTGAATTGCACTTTGTTCATACTATAAGCTATTTCAACCTTCCTGTATTTTCTTTTTCTGTCGTCTTCCATGATATGTCAGCAGAAATAAGGATCAGTAAGTGATTCCATCAGACCTTTCTTTGGCAAGGGACATGTTACCACATGGATTCAGAAGATCAAAGTGGTGGTCAAGTTGTAAAGCATTGAAGATGTAGCAGGTCTCATGGTTCTGTATCTGGAGGGAAATGCATTGGCACTGTACCTCAAAATAGACGAAACAGGCCAGGTGGATACAGAGAAGATTGAACAGCACTTAAAGGAAGCATTTACAGGAGGATCATATACTGTATTCACCAAACTAGGAAAGGTCAAGTGGACAGGAGAACAAGTGGACATGTATGCAGCCAGCATGGTTAGCTTTTGTAAATGGTTCCCCTGACGGCATATCAGTGTGGCTGCAACAACTGCCGAGCAGTGAGATGTTGATGAGTGAACTTGTTGCACAAACCCGTGTGTCGATGCAAAACATTGGGCAGAATGCAGTAGTAATGGCAGCTACAGAAGCCCATGGTGTCATATGACAACTGACGAAGAATGAGGAGAGAAAAGCCACCTTGGAGTTTCCACAACCATTTATGGGCCAGTGTTTCAAGTGCCAGGGACCACACATGGCAAGGGACAGCAAGGAGATGAAGTCCGAACCCATTTGCTACCAGTGCAAGTGGACAGAGCATGTAGCTTGAAACTGCAACCAGGGAAAAGGCCACAAAGACGTTGCTACCTCTCAAACTTCCCTTGCAAGCAAGTAGAGTCTCTCATAAGGTTGCTGCCTATAGTTGAAATACTGGTTGGAGGAAAGGCATTCAAAACCCTTGTGAATATAGGTTGTTCAACGTCTCTCATGACCCCAAAGGTAACTAAAAAGTGGAAGGGGTGAGTAGTATTAGGGTGGTTGACAGTATTGAAATTAGATGTAAGGGTAGCAGCAAGTGGAGGACACAACACTAAGGCTGTGAGTAACTGTGATCAACCATGTGGTAGATGGAATTGATGTGGTGATGGACATGGACACTATCAACTGTCTAGGAGGTGTCGTTGTTAGTGGAGACATGGTTTCATTTAGTGGCGCAGGGGCATCATGCACTGTGAGTCTGCAATGAGAGTGGGCTGAACCCTGGGGAGAATTATACCGCTTACACCATTGAAGTTGAACATTTTCAGGTAGTGATCAACAGTCAGCAGTGAACTGTTGAGTGGTGCTGGAAAGGAGACCCTCGATATTGCTGTACAGGCTAAGCTGTTATCAGCATACCTTGAAAGGAGATGCCAGGAGCGAGTTCGAAGGAGACATAGATAGATGGATCAGAGAAGGTATCCTAATCCTGTGGAAGGAGGAAGTGAAGAGTGAAGTGCTGCCACTCATGGCAGTGGTACAGCCAACAAAGTTACGGTCAAGTCAGTACTGGACTTTCAAGAGCTGACTGGCTATGCAATGTGCCACATGGACGGTGAGGTTACTGATAACTGCAGAGAAACAATGCAAGAATGGAGACAGTTGATGAGGGCTGCAACAATTGTCAACTTGAAGTTGGCATATCTGCAGCTCCATGTGAGTGAGAAATTATGGCAATATCAGCTGGTGCATTATAAGGGCCAAATATACTGTCTGACTGAGCTGGGTTTCAGGTTGAATTCTGCACCAAAGATCATGGCAACAATGCTCAAATCTATCTTGGGAAAGGTGGACAAGGTAAAAAAATTTGACCAATTTCTATATAGACGACATCCTGGTAGAATTTAGTAAAATAACTGTCGTTAATAAGCTGGTGTAGGTGGTGAGCTGGCAGAATCGTCAGCACGCTGTGCAAAATGCTTAGCGGCATTTCGTCCGTTGTTACATTCTGAGTTCAAATTCTACTGAGGTTGATTTTGCTTTTCATCCTTTCTGGGTCAATAAATTAAGTACCAGTTGAGTACTGGGGTCGATGTTATCAACTAGTCCCCACTCCACAAAATTTCAGGCCTTGTGCCTATAGTAGAAAGGATTATTAAGCTGGTGTTTAGAACACAGGAAGTTTGCATCATAGAACCAGGGTTGTTCTAAGGCAAGTCGATAGCAAAAGGTTTAACAGACATGTTCAAATCATTGGCAATATGAAGAAATCACCCTCACCAAGTTTGTATAAAAGGATGAAAAGATTTTAAAAAATCAGTGTGCATTTGTGGCCACCCACTGAAAAATACTTAAGAAATTCTTTGTATTGTAATCATGGGTTAAGTGTTATTATTTTTCTGTATGTAGGATTGTCTCATTTCTGCACTATGATGTCTGAGGGTTAATAAATGATGTCATATGAGTACTGTGTATTATTTAAAAGTTGTCCAGACCCATATACTTCCTTTTCCTTCCTTTGCTTTTTTTTTTTTTTTTTCAGGAAAACTTGTCAAGATGGTCGATATTGCTATTGATGTAGAAGTTTTTTAGTAATTGTTCTAGTGGTTCAGCCCCGATCAAGCAGACCTGTAGTTGAAGATGTTCAAGAATTGTGCACCACCATCTTTTGTATATCTAGAACTACATTGTTTAATGTATCCTTCCTTTTTCCTGATACTAAGGTGTGGCTTGAGTGAAATTTGGCTGCTGTTTCCTTCACATAAAGTGATTACATAGGGACCCCTCGAGCAGAGCCCACAAGTCCCAGTAAATACCCAAATACAATGACTTTACTGTATTAGAAGAGGATTCATATCCACTCTGATAAATGATTACAGGGAACAAAGATATAGACTTCAGTTTACAAGTTACTGTTGTACACCTTTAGGTCACTCAATTCTGCCTCTATACAGTAGGTCATCCTGCTACAAAAGCAATCAAATCCCCATCAAATTTCACCCTGCCATCTTAAAAATTGCTTCAAATTAATAATATGCTATGGTATTTAGACTAAACTGAAATGACTTCTGATTAGACTTGCATACACTTATGTTTAAAATTGACATTAAAAATTGGAGATAGCTTGTAATATCACTGCATTTTATATTTATTTATAAATGTATGTGTGCCTATCTATCTGAGGCACAGAGAGAGAGAGAGAGAGAGAGAGAGAGAGAGAGAGAGAGAGAGAATGGTATTTGTTTATTTTAGATAAAATGCTTGATGCACACTTGTCATGAAAGAATGTTGTGTCTAATCTATGGATAAGTGTAGTATATAGGATTACAAATACACCCCATAAAAGTTTCATAAAGTCATCTTCATGTAAAATAATTTAATGAATTCTTAAATTCCATGCAAACTTGTGACCATAAAAACCATACGACACCAACTCTGGACCATGCCAGCTGTCAGTCACTGCATCTACCACATCAGAAAGGCTTCTTTTAAAATGCGAACCACTCCAAGAATATAGTAAGTGCTTTTTAAATGCCACCGGCATGGGTGCCAGTTATGAAACACCGGCATCAGCCATGACTACAATCTCACGTAGCTAGACAGGTCTTCTCAAGCATGGTATATTGCCAAAGGTCTTGATCACTTGTCACTGCCTCGGTGAGGCTCAAAGCTGGAAGTGTGCTTTTTATATGCCACTGGCATCGGCTATGACTACAGTTTCACTTGGCTTGACAAGTCTTCTCAAGCATATTGCCCAATGTTTGAAGGGTACTTTTTACGTGTCAAAGTGCCAGTTACACAACACAGGTATACACATATGTGTACATATGTATATGTGTATATATTTATGTGTGCATGAGAGAGAGAGAGAGATAGACAGAGGGAGAGAGAGATGCAGGCATGGTTGTGTAGTAAGAAATTTGCTTTCCCACTACATTGTCTTGAGTTCAGTCCCACTGCATGGCACCTCATGCAAGTGCTTTCTGTTATAGCCCTGCATGAGGAAACCAAATTAGGAGGTCAGAAATTGGGGCTGGTGAAGTTGTGGAAATTCTCTGACAACCACTTCTGACACTTTCTGAAGGTATTGCAAGGAACCGATTCCTGCTGCCATACATATGTCCTTCCAGCAGCAACCCTCTCCAGCTAGGGATTGACCACAATCTCCAGCAGCTTCAAATAGCTGTCTGAATTGAGCTTAAAGTACTGTGGTCAATCCCTAGCTGGAGAGGGTTGCTACTGGAAGACCATACATATGGCAGCAGAAATCAGTTCCTTGCAATACCTTCAGAAAAGCACTTTTCAAAGATGTGGGGCTGCATGATGTCCCTCTCACTGGAGACACATCCAAAGACGATCATAATTTTGGAAAACCTGGTTTTCGTGATACATAGGACAACATCTGGGTATTGTACAACTGGTTTGGCAGAAGTTCTTTTCATCTGAGAAGAACCAGATCATCCCTGGTTCAATGGAATGCCTCAGTTTGTTTGGAATATAACGATAAAAGAGAATGATGATTTTATCACATACACAGGAACAGTCAACAGGATGCGTGAAAGTTTTAAACTCAAAGAACTTACACCTGAGATGTTCTAGTGTCTTATTTTTTTACAGGGCTTTACAGCAAGCAAAAATACAAAAATTCGGGCAAGAATTCTTTCTAAATTGAAGCAAACGAACCAAGACCTACCTTACAATCCATGGCAGAAGAATGCCATAGGATAGTAAATGTGAAACATGATGTAGAAAAAATTCAAGAAAAGGATTCCTTAAAAATACAGATATGCCGACCGGAAAAGTACAACCAAAAAAGAGCACCATGTCCTAATCCATGTTATGGATGCGGGGGGGCATACATTACAGAAAAGACTGTCCATTCAAAAATCAAAAATGCTACAGTTGCAAAAGAATTGGTCACAAGAGTTCACATTGCAGAACAAAAGTACGAAGGTCAAATGTTAAAAATCCTTGAGTGTTCTCAGCAGAAACAAAAATCGACTCCTAAATAAGAAAATTCATACACATAAAAATAAATGGAATACATATTAAACTTCAGTTGGATACTGGAAGTGATATTTTAATAATAAATATGGACACTTGGAAGAAAATAGGGAAACCTATGTTGAGAAAAATAGCGAAATCTGCTCATAAAACAGACGTTAAACGATGATGATATATATATATATATATATACATATATACTTGCAAAATTCAAGGGTATCTGTATGCATTTCTTTTTCTTTCCCAATATTGTTTAAAAAAATCTGTTAAATTTATAACTGATGTTAAAATGAGATTACAACTATGTCATACCATAAAACATAAATGATAATTAAACAAAAGAATATTGTTTATTTTACTAGTTATACATTATGCATTGTAGACTATTTCCATTTGGTCATATGATGCAGCATGTTATCTATGCAATCTACTGTTTCTCAGAAACTGCCACCATGTTTCAATTTTTTTCAGATTTTTTGTTTATCTTCCTTCTCTGTCTGTTTGTTTGTTTGTTTGTTTGTATGTATGTATGTATTATGTATGTATGTATGTATGTATGTATGTATGTATGTATGTGTGTGTGTGTGTGTATGTGTATGAATGTATGTATGTGTATGTTTGTATGTAATGAGGTTGTTCAGTTGAAGATAAACTAATTGAAAAAAAAAATAGCCTAGATAAATACTGAAAGAAGAATATGCTGATGATATATTGCAAGATCTTATTATGAAGCAACACTGACAGGTTTAGGTCTCTTAGTCATAAATTAAAATAAATTCTGAAGTGAGAAGGAGACCCTTTGGTGTGGAATGTAATTACTCATTATATTATATAGAAGGGTTTCCCTTCTTGTGTCTCTTTTACTTCTTCATGATTTACCATAATATATTTGATCATAAGAAATGTAACCTCCAGAAAAGAAAAAAAAGCTAACCAAGTTTAATCTTAATTCAATGTATGTGTAGCTTTCGTGATTTTTTTTATCACCTTAAAATGCTCAAATTTGTTATTTCAGCCAATGAAATAAACAACTTTTATCAGTCACAATTCTTATCAAGACTTTGTTTATTTGACCTAAGTTCATACAGTATTTCTATTACACCAAGAGTTTGCATTAATATGCACTATGAAATTATAAAAAAATTGAGAGTTATTTCTTAAGATTATACATTTTTATAGCTTTTTCTTGTCTTTTTTCTTTCTTTTTGACATTTTATTTATTTAAAACAAAATCTTACCAGATTGTTTTCACATAGTTTGGTATCTATTTTAAAGCCAACTCCCTTTCTGAAAGTTTTAAGTCATTTATCTGTCACTGTACTATATCTTCCCTATCTACTTCTTTCTATTATAATGATGTATGTTCTTCAGAACTTGTTTGCTGTATTAGAGGTAACTTGACCAGAAGGGATGCATTGCACCAATCCTGTACTATATCTTTCTTTTTAAATCCTATTCTCAGAAGTTCTGCCATATTGAATTTCCTTTTATTACAAAATCACTCTAACCTTCAGTTTAGTGCACCATTCTCCTTCCTCAGAATCCAAATACCTCCTAAGCCCTGAAGAGTTTTCAAGGCTCAGTACTTAGATCTTGTTCTTATATCATTAAGTAGTAGAAAGGTAAGTTTTCCTCTGGATAGAAACCTAGTTTGTCATAGGAAACAATCTCAAATAATCTAATACCTACAAATATGATGCAACCATCACTTCTTGTACCTAAAGATTAATAAAATATTTTATCCTGTTATCTTTTTTTTCACATTTGGTAGTAATGCTATTTTAATCCTGATGATCCCGTGTATTTAAAGTCCTTACTTTATACATAAATTGATATGGTATTCCAGACAGTTATGTGAAGTGAGGTCTACAGATTTAACTGCTGTGCCCAAATACACACTAAGAGACCTGGTCAGTTTATTAAAGCCCTCATTTTACACAAGTGGATATGGTGCTTTTGACAATTATGTGAAATGAAGTATGCCTGATTTAAGTATAATTCAAAATACACAGGTAACATTTCACCCAAATGTGAAAAATGAAGATAACTAGATAAACACCTGGCTACTTTGCTTGTGCACGTATGCGTAGGTAATGTACTTCCTCTTTGGACATAATTAGATTTATGTGAAATGAACAGATGGATTCTTATCATAACTACACATATCTTACATTTTACAGACTGCATTACAAAAGATTAGCTTCTTTTTCAGAATAGGAATATATTTCAGCTCTGAGTAACTACCAAGTTCATAAAAAACTTAAATACATTTGACATGAAAGTATGGCTCACATATCTTGTTTGGAGTAACTATCACGTACACACAAACACATGATGCATATAATATAAAGAGTATTTGTTTGATTTACAAACTTTCACATAATTGGACTCATCATTGAGTTATGTCATTGGTTTGAAATATATTATCATAGCACTGTGGGAGTTTTATGTAGTGCTTTCTGAAGTCTTCGATATTTCTAAGTCATGTTTCCTTAGCAATGGTGCTCAATATCAGAAAGAGTGACAATGAGAATGATAAAGAAATGCTTGAGTCAGGGAATTACTAAAGAAAGAAGCACACTCAAGGAATCCCTGAGATATTAGTGACAGTTGCTGAGGCCTTGAGTCTTTAGAAGAAATTGGCAAATGTAACATCCTCCTTGAATGTTAGGTTATCAGTGCACTTCAGTTGCTTCAAAACGAATGATCAAATGCAACAGATCACACACATGTCTCCAGGTGGGTATCTAAGTGTTGGGGTATTGTTACTATATCTATTTATCAGGTTGCCAATAGGTTTATTAAGCTTTCTAATATTTGTGTTATTCTTGCTCAATAGCAGCACAAATTACTGAAATTCTCAAAAAGAAACTTGCGATAATTGGAGGCATTTTCATTCAGTTATTCTTAACAGCATAATGTAGAAATATGAAACATACACAAGTAGTTATGGAACATATGGTGATAATAGTAAATTTGCTGCCATTAGTGAATTCTATAACGTAGCAATTCAGGTTCAACTCAAAATGACAAGATTAGTCACCATGAAATTGTTGAAACAATTGCAAACTAGGAAATAAAAACAATATCACAAAATCAGTCTTTAATTTATATCATTATTTATAGTGTGCAGATTTTCTATTTATCTAGAATAACAGTTTCATAAGGAGATACGCCTCTTGAAATTTTCAGATACCTGCTATCTGTAGAAGTGCTTCCTAAGGTAAGTGCCTAGAATATCTTATCCCAACTGACATACTGATGAGCATAAGGTTATATAATCAGATTGTTACCTAACACTCCATTGTATCCTTAGCATGAAGCCAGTTGATAAGATGAGCTGTGATGGATATATAATACTGTATTTTTTAGATAATACATATATATATTATAATTTATCTCTGCCCATCAGATCTAAGATGGCTTGTGCTAGGATCACCATCCCTAACAATACCTACACATCCAAGGATAACATGTACTTTTTGAAACTGCCATATTTTAACAAAAAGGCAATTGTTGCAATCTGCTACACAATTTGAGGAGGGTCTTAACTAAAACAAACCAGGACAAAACAAGATCTTATGTACATTGCTTAACTGCAAAAGCAAAGATAAAAATATATGTCTGTGGTTCTAGAAGATGTATAACATCATGTATAACAAATGTTGTGAGTGCTACATCAGAAGTACCATCAGACTAGTTGACATATGAATTGAAGAACATCTCTATGTTAATGCATCTTCCATAGAAAAGCACCTACAAAAATGCCACATCCAAGACATCCAAGTTTCTATCGAAATTACTGAAAGAAACACTGGGAATTGAGAATAAAAGATGCTATTTTAGTTAACAAGTACACCCTGCAAATTAATAACAGATCTGAATTACACAATGCTGATTGGATTATGGTGATGCAAAACAACTCTTCATACACACACACACCACAGAGAAGAGAAATTAACTGTCAACATGTGAAATGCAACAAAAATTTAAAATATTTCAGTCAAATGAAAGAGGATCATGGAAAAATGGCAAATGATATGAAATTAATGGAACTCGACATAAAATATTCTCTATAGCTTCTTCATTGCTAATTTTACCCCATATTTTGAAATTAATGGTTATTCTTTACAATTTCCATAAGCGTGCAATCCAGAAACTGAGGTAGCTGTAATGCTGGAGATGCCTATATATATATATATATATATATATGTAGTGGATCTTGCTGGCATGAAGTGGATTCGATCCACCATAGCCAAATTTCAAGTAACAGTTCAACAGAACTTTTTTCACGGCAGAACAATAGTTTTTCTGTGACAGCAGTTTTACATTTGCCAGATTGCCTTAGCTCTAGTCTGAAATAATGTCATCACCGCTTGACCTTTCTAACCTCTTCTATTTCACCAAAAGCTAGAATTAAGATAACAAGTACCACCAATGAAATCCATTGTTCTCAACGATATGTCTATCCTTCTGGATAGTTATAAAAACAAGAACCCCCAAGTGCGGAAAGAGTACGGTTATCGACTGAGTCTATCATTAAGATTGTGCAGCCTCCCTCCTTTAACAAGGAAAAGGAGGCGTCATTTTTCTGCGTAGTAGCCATATTGAAAGAAACAGTATGGATGATGCATGGAAGAGGAATTGAGGCAGGCAACTTCATATCTGGATGTGGATTGGTTGGTCTTTTTATCTACCACCTATCTAAAAAGATTGGCCTGGAGAAGAGGCACCTGCCTTGAAGTATGTCTGTGAAGAGATGGACGAATGTTGTAAGGAAGTTGAGAGCGAATGGGGCTGTGCTGGTGTAGCCAGTCTAATCAGAAAGGAAAAGTAATAAGCAGAAAAAGGAAAAAAAAAAACACCGGTGGCTTGAACACGAACCCGAAAATATAATCACATAAATTTTTATACGGTTCTCGATTTCATTATACCATTCGATTTCATATTCCGATTTCCATTAAGTCATAACTCTCAAACCTAAATGTTTTGTATTGTCCCCTCTCTGTGTGTCATTCATTGACAAATAAAAAAATAAGTTAGTTACTTGGTGACAACTCAGTGATAACTCATGAGTTGAGAGAGAGCTAACATCAGTTAGTGAACCGACCACTAGAATTAAATGTCTGGGCAATGATCATGGCCTGTCGCACTTTATGTGTTAAAGCAAAAGTTGGGGATGAGTAGGGTGGTGCTACGCACAAAACAAAAGTTAAAACGTTTTTCGTTATTTTTTTAAAATCCATTTTTATTTTGTAAATTCGTAACTTGTTTTTGGAAACATTAAAATCCGAAGAAATTGAAAACCCCAGTGGGTAAGTTGCCTATACAGCACGTCTGCTTGGACATTGTCAAATAGTGTCAATATTTCCACTTCCATACTATGATCACAAACCAAAAGGATTGACAAAATTACTTTCACAAGATTACATTTCAAAATTATTAATATAGTTCACCCTAAAGTTTTAGCGACAAAAAGTTTGGATAGGGGCTTTATAAATGTGACTGATATTACTGATTCTGACGTCCATAGAACAAAAAAGTCATTGTAAGCTTATTATGTATATCAATGAATATTGATATCTTGGCACTTAAACTACCCCCCCCCTCTCTCTATATATATATATATTAGAAAAAATAAGGTACTCAGAGATCTGGATGGTTGTACATTTACAGATTTTTATTAATATGTCACATGTTTTATAAATCATATATTAGCGCTTTCATCTACTCTAATAGATTCTTCTTTTATTAATATGTCACATGTTTTTATAAATCATATATTAGTGCTTTCATCCACTCTAATAGATTCTTCAAATCTGAAGACTCTATTAGAGTAGATGAAAGTGCCAATTTATAAAAACATGTGACATATTAATAATAATCTGTAAATGTATAGGCATAGGAATAGCTGTGTGGTAAGTAGCTTGCTTACGAACCACGTGGTTCCGGGTTCAGTCCCACTGCGTGGAACCTTGGGCAAGTGTCTTCTACTATAGCCTCGGGCCAACCAAAGCCTTGTGAGTGGATTTGGTAGACGGAAACCGAAAGAAGCCCGTTGTATATATGTATGTATGTGTGTGTCTGTGTTTGTCCCCCACCATCGCTTGACAACCGATGCTGGTGTGTTTACGTCCCCGTAACTTAGCGGTTCGGCAAAAGAGACCGATAGAATAAGTACTAGGTTTCCAAAGAATAAGTCCTTGGGTCGATTTGCTCGACTAAAAGGCGGTGCTCCAGCATGGCCGC
>NC_068991.1:43201584-43211302 GCF_001194135.2 Octopus bimaculoides | reverse complement strand
TATACAATTGCAGCGTGGAAGGGGTTTATAAGCCATTTAAAATAACACACAAAATCCGTTAGATTCACTTCAACATTTAAATTTAATGATGCAGCACAGAATTTTGTCAGTGAACAGGTCGCGGCCTCAAAGCGACGAAAATATTTCGACAAATTAAATTTAAATGTTGAAGTGAATCTAACGGATTTTGTGTGTTATTTTAAATGGCTTATAAACACCTTCCACGCTGCAATTGTTTTCGTTCCAGCACACGATCACAGATCAGGTCACTTGCTATGCAAGTGCATCTCTGTAATATATATATGTTAATATTATATTGGGGTAGGCTGGTTTATGGATCATATATCCGATCGAAGATATCAATATTAATTTCTTGGGAACGATCAAGATCACATCTTTAGTGGAGAATGGAAATAACGGCATATAAATAGATAAACTGGTCAGTTTAAAGCCAGAAATTTGCAGGAAAGAGAAGACGGGTTGTAACTACCATGTTTTTCTAAAAGAATATCAGTGATGGCTCTTAACGAGGTATTAAAACCTAGTTATGGGCTAGTAATTAATGTTTCAACTCATAAGTCGAAACATAATTACGATGTTTAGAACACTGTAATCAATCATAATAAACGCAGTCGTGATATAACATTTGAGTAGAAAGAATTTACCAAAAAGTACATTGGCGAGAATATACAGCCATCACACTTGTTGCTGATAAATGCTACAAGTTTTAATGCGAAGAAGGTTTAAAAATATGTTAGTTATAAAGTTTCACATATTTATCAACTCATCAATATTTTTTACTCAGCAAATTTTATCATAAATTTAGTTACTCTCATGACTGTCTTTAAATTGGAACGTTCTGAATAGTATTTTAGGTTCTTGACTCGTAAGTCGAACTCATAACCAGGTTTTAATTTCTTGTTATTTACGTCGTTCTTTAAATAAGTCACAATTCTTCACATTCTCTTTCCTAAAAAAGTTCCGGCTTCAAACAAACATCAGGAAATCAATACTGAAACACTGACTATCATATTTAATTTTATGTCATTATTTTCATCTTAAAAATGTGATCCTGTTTACAAGAAACAAATATTAAAATCAATATTCATTCATCATTTTTATGCTTATTTTTGTAAATTGTGTTTTTTTCTTCTCTCGATAAACAAAATTTTTATCCAGAGAAGATTGCTCCCATTGTAATATTCAGATTATAGTTTATTTAGGATTGTTTATTAGATTTGTATTGACAAATAGGGAGTTCACGCCTCGAGAGAGCCTTTATCTAGACAATCGAACAGCTAGAAATAGCAGCCAAATCTCAAATTACGCCACCAACGTATTGTTTTTAAACGGAATGATAGTTCGGATAATGCAATCTTCCAACTGCATTAGCCAAAAGGAGGGAAAAGACGGGATGGTCATGGCTGGAATATTCATGATTATAAGTCAACTCACACAGGGTTGACGAGCTGCGGGACTGCTAAACCAGAACAACAAAAACTGAAGAACTGATTAAAAAAACAAGGGTTTTCTGTTTGAGACATGAAACAATTATTGGTACGCAATTCTTTAAGATAGTAACTAAAGTTTATTGACATGTTCTTTAATGCTAAGTGAATCTAAATTGAAATTAAAATGCTTTAGAGTTAACAAACAAAAATTTACTAGATTTCAGTCAATCTCAGGCAGTTTGTATAATAACTAAATTTTAAGAACAAAAAAAAAAAAAAAGACAAGCCTGTTTAGCAGGGAGGTCAAACACAGTACCGACATAACAAGAAAAAGAATTGTCAGGTAGCAAAACAAAACAATAAAGTACAACATTTTTCCACCGTTATATTGAATCAGAGAACTTTAAAATAGAAATATCTAATTATCGTATTGTTCTTATAAGTAAAATATTTAATCGAAAACAAGAATATGTTGAATGTTAGATATAACAGTAAGATATAGTTCGTATATGGGAATAAGCATTTATACGCAACTGTGGCTTGTTTAATAAGTTAGCTCAGCTCCACATTAAAAATGTCAACAACTAAAATTTGTCAACTATGTGGAACATTCGAAAATCTTTCTTTGTGTGGGGGGTGTAGGAATGCATGGTATTGTAGTCAAGATCATCAGAAATCTGACTGGAAGGTTCATAAAAAATCGTGTAAAGGTAAACAACGTTCTCAAAGATCTGACTTGAATTCGTCAGCATCTATTCCTTCATCTTCAATTCCATCGTCGTCGTCTGAACCAGAGTCTTTCAATCAACAGAAAAAAAACAAAGAAGTTTACAAAAAAACTAACAAGAGAAAACCTAAATCAAAAACAAATCACTTGGATCCTTGTGGTGCAACCGAGGAATGTATTTCATCGAAAGTAAAATCAACAACAAATTTAAGTAGCGTAGAAAAGACTGAAGTATCTACCGGTGTCGCAATTGAAAATAACTCAAAATCGTCTGCGAATAACAAGAATGTTTCAATGCAAGAAAATACAAGCAGGGAACTACAATCATTAAAACCCAATTCTACCAGTGCCAAAACTGATCAGACTATTGTCCACACTCCATCTAAACAGACACATCATAAAATGACGTTAAATACAGAACTCGTGAGCTATGTTATTGACTCTATGAAGAAATATGGTATTTGTCTAGTCGATAATTTCGTTGGAGATAAAGAAGCAGAACTTATTTTAAATGAAGCTAAAGTTCTTTACGATTCTGGTAATTTCACTCAAGGTTTATTAGTAAATAACAAAATCATTTCAAATGAAGAAACGAAAGTACGCGGTGATATGATCATGTGGGTTGACGGTAGTGAAAGTGGTTGTAAAAATATTAAAGGCCTTCTCGACCGCACAGATTCTCTCATTCTCACATGTAAAGGACAATTAGATCGATATACCATCAAGGGAAGAACAAAAGTAAGTACTGTTTTCATTATTCAAGCTTCTTATTTCTCAACTGTCTAAAGAGAATTACTCTTTTACTTGTTTCAGTCATTTGACTGCGGCCATGCTGGAGCACTGCCTTTAGTCGAGCTAATCGACCCCAGGACTTATTCTTTGTAAGCCTAGTACTTATTCTATCGGTCACTTTTTGCCGAACCGCTAAGTTACGGGGACGTAAACACACCAGCATCGGTTGTCAAGCGATGGTGGGGGACAAACACAGACACACACATATATACATCTATACAACGGGCTTCTTTCAGTTTCCGTCTACCAAATCCACTCACACCTGTTTGGTCGGCCCGAGGCTATAGTAGAAGACACTTGCCCAAGGTGCCACGTAGTGGGACTGAACCCTGAACCATGTGGTTGATAAGCAAGCTACTTACCACACAGCCACACCTGCGCCTACGTTCATTTTTTTTCTTATATTTTTCAACGTATTATTGCTAATCTGCTGTTTGTGCCATCCAACAGACATCATATGTCACTGTTTTAAGCTCAACATGTTGCATAGCGACAGTCTTTTCAAATTTTCAGTTATTGCATACATACAACATACACACACATTGTTTAATAAGTTTTCGTAAGTCAGATTAAAAAAGACACTCGTATATCTGGTGATGAAAGTGGGTACATTGCTTATTTATTAGAAACAATTTCATACAGGACTATAATATTAAGAGTAAAACACACACACACACACACACAGAGGTATTTTGGAGTAAATTTCATTTAAAAATATCCATTTTTCTGAAAGTTACGAAGGAACAAGATCGGGGAGGCACACTTGTGTAGGTATGCCATATTACGTACATATATACATATATGCGTACCTACACAAGTGTGCCCATCCACCAACTTTATTACTTCATAATTACGGAGCTTCAGTTCACTCAGCTGAAAGTACCAGCGAGTCTCTACAGACTGACATCGCGTTCAAGGGACTACCTTGTATTCTTAGTCGCTTTTTTTACGGAAACCGGGATGAGCTCCGGCCTAAGAGACTGGCTTAATTATATTTTAAACGAGAACCGGTTGTTAACTTTTTGCTGGCTGTTAAAGAGATAATGCTAATCAGATAAGTTTGCGAACCAGGTTACAGAGACATGCTCACGCACTACCAATTTAGTTAGTCCTCATGTTTTGAAGTGTAAGGGAATAAATATCTACTGCGTAAAAATTTCACTTTTAGTATCAAGTTCAGAGGATTGATAGATTTCATTTACCCTGATGTCAATTAGGAAATGTATGAGTATTTATATGTTATTACTGAATGATTGTGTATATGTGTGTGTGTGTATGTATGTATATATATATATATATATATATATATATATATATATATATATATATATATATATATATATATATATATATATGTGTGTGTGTGTGTGTGTGTTTATGTGTGTGTGTGTGTGTGTGTTTATATGTGTGTGTGTGTGTGTGTGTTTATATGTGTGTGTGTGTGTGTGTTTATATGTATATGTGTGTGTATATGCATGTATGTACATGTGTATGTGTATATGTATGTATGCATATATATGCATGTATGTATGTATATATATATGGGTTAATGTATGTGCATATATTTATATGTATATGTCATCATCATCGTTTAACGTCCGTTTTCCATGCTGGCATAGGTTGGAAGGTTTGATTGAGGTCTGGAGGGCCAGCAGCTGCACCAGGCTCCAATCTGATCTAGCAATGTTTCTACAGTTGGATGCCCTTCCTAACGCCAACCACTCCGAGAGTGTAGTTGGTGCTTTTTATGTGCCATCGGCACAGGAGCCAGTCAGGCGGGCCTGGCATCGATCACGTTTGGATAGTGCTTTTTATGTGCCACCAGCATAGGGGCCAGTCATGGGGTACTGGCATCAGCCATGTTCAGATGGTGCTTTTTGCGTGCCACCAGCACAGGAGCTATTCAGGGAGTATTGGCATTGGCCACGCATGGATGGTGCTTTTTACGTACCACTAGCATGGGAACCAGTCAGGCAGACGTAGCATCGACCACGTTCAGATGGTACTTTTTATGTGCCATCAGTACGGGAACCAGTCAGGGGACATTGGCAGTGCCCACATTCAGATGATGCATTTTATGTGTCACTGGAATGGGAGCCAGTCAGAGGGCACTGGCAATAGCTACGATTTTGGTTTTACTTGACTCAACAGGTCCTCTCAAGCATATCATATTGCCTGATGCATCAAGGGTACTCTTAAATGGGCCAGACATGCAACACTGGCGTCGGCTGTGGCTGTGATCTCATTTAGTTGCCAGGTTTTCTCAATCACAGCATATCTCCAAAGGTCTTGGTCTCCTGTCATTGCCTCTGTGAGGCCCAAAGATTGAAGGTCATGCTTCACCACCTCATCCCATGTCTTCCTGGGTCTGCCTCTTCTACAGGTTCCTTCTACAGTTAGGGAGTGGCACTTCCTCGCACAGCTGTCCTCATCCATACGTAACACATGACCATACCAGCACAGTCGTCTCTTGCACATCACATTTGATGCTTCTTATGTCCAACTTTTCTCTCAGCGCTTACACTCTGTTGTGTATGCACACTGACATTACACATCCAGCGAATCATACTAGCTTCATTTCTTTCAAGCCTACGCATGTCCTGAGCAGTCATGGCCCATGTTTCACTGCTGTGTATGATGGCAGTTTGCACACATGCATCATACAGTCTACCTTTCATCCTGAGCGAGAGGCCCTTAGTTACCAGCAGAGATAGGAGCTCCCTGGACTTTGCCCAGGCTATTCTTATTCTAGCTGTTACACTTTCAGAGCAATCACTCCCACTACAGACTTGGTTGCCTAGGTAGCGGAAGCTATTAACTACTACTAGTTTTTGTCCCAGCATGTGATAGAATCTGTTTTCTGTACATCTTCAGTGTTTATTGCCCCTGTGCATCTGCCACACACAAAAGCTGTCTTCCCAGTTAACCTTCCTTTGATATTGCTGCACCTTTTATGTGTCCATAGCTTACACTGGATACATAGTATGGAGTTTCTATCCATGCCTTTTCTACAGATCGAGCAGGGCCTCCTACCTGAAGGGGTTTGTGATTTGTCAGCCTTCCCACTTACTAAGACTTTGGTTTTTGCGAGGTTAACCCTAAGGCCCTATGATTGTAGACCTTGCTTCCACACCCTAATCTTTGTTCTGGAAGTGACTCGGCTATTAGAGCAAGGTCATCAGCATAGAGGAGCTCCCAGGGGCATCCTGTCTTGAATTCTTCTGTTATTGCCTGGAGGAATATAATGAATAAGAGGGGGCTGAGGACTGATCCTTAGTGAACCCCTACTTCTACTTGGAATTCTTCACTGTACTCGTTGCCAATCCTCACCTTACTGACAGCATCCCTGTACAGGGCTTGTACAGCTCTTACCAACCACTTGTCTATCCCCAGTTTCTGCATTGACCACCAGATAAGGGGTCGGAGGACCCTGTCGAAGACTTTCTCCATGTCAACAAAAGCCAAGTACAGAGGCTTATCTTTGGCTAGATATTTCTCCTGCAGTTGCCTTACCAGAAATATAGCATCAGTGGTGTTTCTGCCTGGCACAAAACAAAACTGCATCTCATCTAGGCTAACTCTCTCTCTAATTAGTTGGACTATGACCCTCTTTGTAACTTTCATGGATCATCTGTCTGATCCAATAATTTCATACCCCTTTAGTTATTTCTATCTAAAGCATCAATTTTACCTTTGTAGCAGTTGACTATGGTGCTGCTACACCAGTCATTGAGTATGACTCCTTCATGAACTACCTGATTTACGATGTGGGTGACAAGACCATAACCCACACTGCCTGGTATTTTAAGCATCTCAGCAGTGATTCCTGATGGGCCAGGTGCTTTCTCTGTCTTCATATCTTTAATTGCTTTATCTACCAGGGTACTGTCAATTTGGGGAGATGGTCCCTCAATTGGGTCAATCTTTGGCAGACTCTCCTCCTCCCATTCATTCTCCACATTCAGTAGTCTTTCGTAATGGCATCTCCAAGCCTCTTTCTTTGCAGAATCATTAAGCGTAAGGGCACCATCATCCATGCGGACACATTTCTCTCCTATGACATCATGGTTTTCTCTCACATACTGTCTTGCAATCTGAAATACTTCAGTTCTTTGGTTCTCACATTGCTGAACATTGGCAAACTTCTTCTTTTCTGCTACTCCCTTGGCTTTATATACCTGTCTCCTAACTTCCTTTTTGGCTAATTGATACATTCTCCTGCTACCTCAGCTCTTCCAGGCCTGTTTCTTTGCTCTAATGGCCCTGTCTACAGTATTGTTCCACCACCTCATTACCTTAGGTCTGGAAGGGACTTTGCACCAGCCACAGATTTGGTCTGTGGTGCTCAGCAAGTTGTTTTGCAGAAATTCCCAGCTGCCTTCTATGTCACAGGACTGTAGCTCCTCCCTATCATCAAATTTCTCAGTAAGGATATCCCTAAATCTCTGACCATGTGAAGGGTTCTTAAGCTTCCAAGTCTTTCTTTTCCAGATTGGTCTACTTTTTGGCATCCTTCTGGATGGAGGGGTGTACATTCTTCACAAGATAGGGTCTTTTTCATCAGTCCATTCTCACCACCTCCATCCACTACAAACACACAGACTCACACTCATACCTCAACTTCTCCTCATCCCACCCTAAACACACCAAGCTCTCCATCCCCTATTCCCAATTCCTCTGTCTGCACAGGCTCTGCAGTGACAACCATGACTTTGAGACTCAACTCATGGTTCGCCGCTTCATCCTATGTGGATATCCCCTCACCACTATCCATACCGCCCTTGCCAGAGCACGTTCTGTGGACCGTGCATCTGCTCTCTCCCCCCACACTTGCACCTCCATCTCCCGTTTACCCTCACCTACCACCCTTCCACCTTGCCTCTCCAACATACCATTCTCTGAGCCTTCCGGCAACTCCAGTCTGACTCCTCCACTAACCAACCCCTCCCCTCCTTCAAACAAGCCCACAACCTACGTGACCTCCTGTTCCACAGTTTCTTCCCTAACTCAACCTCCCAACCCGGCTCGTTCCCCTGCTCCTGCCCACGCTGCCGCACTTGGCCTTACCTCTCCAGCACCACCATCCTCACTGGCACCCATCATCGATCCTATCATATCACTGACTCCTTCACCTGCACTTCTAGTAATGTCATCTACTGCATCTCCTGCTCTCTCTGTACATTGGTCAAATGGGACGCCGCTTGGCTGACCGGTTCATGGAACACTTCTCATCCCATCCCACCCCAACCATCCTACACATTCGACTCCCACATACCCCCACCCTCACACCCCACTCCCATGTCCACATTGATCTGGTTGGACCATGGCCTGTCAGTTGCGGTTTCTCTTACGTATTGACATGTGTTGATCGTTTCTCTTGTTGGCCAGAGGCCATTCCAGTAGTGGACACTTCCGTTGAGTCAGTTTCATTTCTAACTGGGTCAAGCTTTCATTTCTAACTGGATTGCTCACTTTGGTGTCCCAGCTAAAATAACCAGTGATCGCAGACACCAGTTCGAGGCTTCCCTATTTCATGAATTATCACGAATCCTAGGCGTTCATCACATTCGTACAACCAGCTACCACTCAGCCTCCAACAGGATGGTCGAACGTCTTCACAGGCAACTGAAGGCTGCTCTACGTGCCACTCCTGATCTGCAGTCTTGGACAGAATTCCTGCCTATTCTTCTTCTTGGTTGTTGCACTGCTGTTAAAGCAGACTTAGGTTTCTCCTTTACGGTCGACAGACTGAAAAAGGCATATTTTGAAGTTTCCATGTCCTTTGATGACACTCCAGCCATGCCCACTTTTGATCCTTTACAACCATCCTCTCATGCACCTTTGACCACATCATCACCTACACCTCCACCTTCGTTGCTACAACCTAACACAAACACATCTTATGTTACCAGGACAGGCTGTACTGTGCATTGGCCCAAAAAACTTACCAAAACGGTCTGGGCGAACTATTTATATCTGACAATCTCTTTTGTGTTTCCTGTGACTGACAATTGATTTCTTGTGTTACTGAACCGTTCCAATACTCTGCCATTGAATATTTTGTCAAATTTTGTGCATGCCAATTTATATTTCATGCAATTATTTTTCTATTTGACTTGTCACGCTTTTGTACCATATCTTGTTTGTTGCGATCAGTTACCATCTTTGCTCTTTCTTGTGCCTGCTCTAATTATTCTGTTTTCGCACTGGCATTCTCAGGGGGAAGCCCTTGTAGTGGCACAAGCAGTCGGCACCATATTGGACGAGATCTCGCTGGTAGTCATTGCCATCTCCAAGACTGGAGTGAGATCTCACCTGCATCCATTTGCCATGTGCGAGATCACAACAAGGCTCGCGATGGCAAACTGGATATAAGGGCCCAACAAACGGATTCTCTTCCTCTTCTTCACCGCAAGTGTTTGCTGGACACACATATTTGCTGGCTGGGTCTCCAGGCTAGTCCTGTGTGCACGTCGTATCTCCAGAGGTAATGGGCTCATGTAAACGGAGATACAATGAAACATACACAGCTTGAGATGGTCTACTGAGAGTGATACCCATCATTTGTTCTGTGTAACTATGTAAATAAAACTGGTTGTGAATTGCATTTCCACTTCAGACTTCTTTCCTTGCCTGCTGGAGCCTGAAACAACACAACGAACAATTTTAATGGGAGATGGCGATATTCATCCGATATCGTGAACCTTGCCTCCCATTATAAATATTTCAGGCATGAATAGTCGGGGGG
>NC_068991.1:43200107-43201539 GCF_001194135.2 Octopus bimaculoides | reverse complement strand
GGAAGGGCCAAGGAAAGTACTTATGGATAAGTGAATAGTGTTTCATTTGAATATATCTGAGATACATATCTAATTAACAAGTAGTTTTCTGTAAAGAAGAAATAGATGAAAAAGCGTTTAGTTGAAGGGTAAACAAATGATAAACAGATGCCAATAGGTTCCATCGTAGTTAAATATCTTGATATTATATTATCAGTGGTGAGATGCCATGCTAAGACATATACTAGAATAGTATTTATGGAGTGTTATTACGTTGTGGGTATACAAGTTTACTAGTAAAGTCCGAAAGTACAAGTATTAATGTGGACGTGTTTGGGTTAAATATTTTTTAGACTTGTAGGCTATAGTTGAAGTGGGGGGTAACTGTATTTCAATTAATTCTAGGGTGTAAGACATTCATAGACATTAGAAATAAGGTTGAGATTATTAACAATTCTGGATATTAGCAGAAAGTATTCATGTTTCAACACAGGTATTACTTAGGTAATTTACTATATGTTGTATTGTAATTATTTCAGGTTATAAAGTTGTAAAATATTGACCTAAGAGCCATATGGGTTTATTATAGTTACAATGGGGGCTTATACTGGCTTTTGTGGGGATGGTGGGATAGACATGTAGTATTAATGTTTAGATGTATTTTAATCCACCTAGCTGTACAAATACTGGTGGTTTCTAATGGGTGCTTAAAATTAGTGTTTAAAATGAATGCATAGAGATTATTGCTAATAAGAATATGGAGTGACATCCCAATGATAAACTGAGGTAATTGGATATTTATATCTATATCTATTTATACCCCCCCACACACACATGTACACACTCCCATATCCACATATACACACTCATGTATATATGTATATACATACACATACATACATACACATATATATACATATACATACATATATATATATATATATATATACATATAAATATAGTGTACATTTAAACACATAAGAGATGGCCATCATAGGACATCTAACATGCTAGAAGGAGTAGCCGAAATCCAAACCACTATTAGGGGTAATTTCGAAGGGAATGAAAATAAAAACATTTACCATCTTTCTCCTGGACCATGGTTTCATTCCCTTCGAAATTACCCCTAATAGTGGTTTGGATTTCAGATACTCCTAGCGTGTTAGATATCCTATTATGGCCATCTCTTATGTGTTTAAATGTACACTGTATTTATATGAATAATATATCGTCTATTGACTAGTTTTCTACATGCTAGGCCACTGGTAGTAAAAATTTCTAAAATTTTTCCTACCCTGATATTTATTAATAACATATATATATATATATATACATATAAGTCAGTAAATAATGGGGTTGTGTTAACCGCACGTGGAGAAATAATAGGAAAATGAAAAAAAGCCAGAATGCTGAACTGGAAGCATAATTTAATAAATTATGCTTCCAGTTCAGC
>NC_068991.1:43198337-43199547 GCF_001194135.2 Octopus bimaculoides | reverse complement strand
TAGAATATTCTACTTTCTATGTTTTACGTTATATATTTTAATAATTACTGGTATTTTTATATATGTAAAGCATATGTTATACATGTATGTATATTGTTATAATTGTTTGTTTTTTTTAATAATAAAATTGAAATGATATAATGACTAAAAGTTGATGAATACCACCTCTTGAACCCCTCCATTTTCTTATTGCCGTATAAATTAAGGGTAAAACAAATTTTACCCTCACCCATTTATTGCATTCAGTAGTGTAAGTGCCATGCAATGAAAAAATACTTGTGTATTAATAATTGAGTATTCTACCAGCAGTATATTGGATAGATATTATCCCTTAGTTGGTTGGATTCACAACCTCTAACTCTCTTGGAAGTATATATATATATATGTATATGTATATAAATATCTGTTTATGCAGTTATTGACTTATTTCATTCGTTAATTTGTATCACTTGCACATGTTTGTAATCATTTAATAAATAGATATAATTGAATGTTTACTGGCTGATGTTTGTTGATTGTATATCCTCTCCATTTTCTTATTTGCCTTATATACATATGTATGTATGTATATATGTATGTCTGTGTATATGTATGTATGTATATAGGTATATTTGTATACATATATATATGTATGTATGCATGTGTGTTTTCGCTCCTAGAACCTCTGCCGAATAAATACGAACCCAGAATCATGACGAGATATGTTTTCTGTCTTTCCAACCTCGCTCATACCTTCCTATTTATGCGCTAATTCATAACACCTTACTTAGTACTTTCGCTATTCTGTCTGTCTGTTTCATTCACCATGTCGTCAAATTCATTTCAGTGTCCATTACCATGTCGTCAATTCATTCAGTTATTCAAGTTATTCAATTTTAATTTTTATCACACAGTTACTCATCTCTATGATTCTGTCTTAGATTAGCTGACCGAAAACTCTTATTTTTCAATTCTCCCTTGTGTTCCTAGCCACTAGCCCTCTCTGCCTTACTCTGTCTCTCTTGATCTCACTTCTCTCTCCCCTTCTCTCTCTTTTGATTACCTCTTGTTTCGCCAGGACTATAAACTAGCGCATGCACCCCAATTCCGTCACTCAACCTTAATACTTTTGCAGCACTATGCCAGTGGTGCATCCGCTATATGTATATATATATATGTATATATGTATGTATGTATGTATGTATGTATGTGTGTATATATATATATATAT
>NC_068991.1:43190187-43198030 GCF_001194135.2 Octopus bimaculoides | reverse complement strand
AGGAGAATGAAAATGTTTTTTTACAAAGAAGTACAAAAAAGTACAAAATGAAGAAAATAATATATAAAACAATAATATATAAAAAAAATTAAATATACCCATACATTATATTGTCTTTGAGCTTTTGTAGTTCAATAGTAGTTCATGTATACATTTTCCTACCAATTTATACATGAACTACTATTGAACTACAAAAGCTCAAAGACAATATAATGTATGGGTATATTTAATTTTTTTTATATATTATTGTTTTATATATTATTTTCTTCATTTTGTACTTTTTTGTACTTCTTTGTAAAAAAACATTTTCATTCTCCTTCTTCTTGATAATTTGCTTCATCGCAATGAAAACCGGTTAGAAAAAATCTTTATTAAATTATGCTCCCAGTTCAGCATTCTGGCTTTTTTTCATTTTCCTATATATATATATATAATATCCCGGAAACAGCTGTAAGACTTTCACTTTATAAATGTTCTGAAATTTTTCACAGCCTTGGATTTTTATCTCATTCTGTTAATTTATATATATACAGGGTATCCACAAAAGACTCCCTGATTTCAAACAGATATAATATGTAAATTTATTGTAATAATCTTTCACAGTTAGTAGCTTCAGATGCAGAATTTCATTCAGTTTCCTGTGGTAGAGGGTAGCATTAAAGGCATTCAATGTGTGTTGCTGTGGTTGCTTGGAAAACATCGATGCGATAATCCAGTTTGTTCCAGATGCTCAGTAGCATTTCTGGAGTTACCATGTGAACTTGCTTCAGTGATTGAAATTTTCAGCTCCTCCAGGGTTGCAGGTAGTGGTGGTATGTAAACTGTGCTCTTCATGTACCCACTGCAGGCCACTTGCAGAACACCTGATCATCTTGTCCAGCACAACCAATCTATCTGTGAGAAATCTCCTGACAGTGAGACGCCAGTGTGGTGGAGCACCAACTTGCTGGAAAAGGTAGTCATCACCCTCAGCAACTAGTTGTGAAAACATCCAATTGGTCAGTGTCTCCTGGTAACTTTGACTAGAAACAGTTCCTCCCTCAACGAAGAAAGGGCCATACGCTGCTCTCTCTGATATGGCACAAAACACATTAACTTTTGGTGAGTCTTGCTCAATTTCCTGGGTAGCATGTGGATATTGAAGCCCCCATATCCGCACATTATGCTTATTGACTTAGTTGTTCAAGTGAAATATTGCATCATCACTGAAAATTATTTTTGACAGCAGGTTATTATTATCTTCCATTAATTGCTGGATATTTTCACAAAATTCAAATCACATGCCATCATCTTTCGGATGGAGTTTTGGACTAATTGCAGCTTGTAAGTGTGAAACTTTAGGTGTTTGTGTAGGATCTTGCAAACTGTGCTTTTGGGGAGGTGTAACTCTCAGCTAACTTTTTGTATTGACATTTTGGAGCTGTGCATCCCTATACGTATGTTTATATCTATGTTATATATGTGTGTGTGTGTGTGTATATGTATACATACGTATGTAATTGGAGAACTATGTCAACATGTAAAATGTTGGATAAAGGAAGAGCGATGTATGCTAAACTGAAGAGAACTCTAAGAAAAGGCGAGTTAGCAGACACTAGTAACACAGATAACTGGAACAGTAATCTTCACTAATGTGTCCTCTGTAAATCAGGCTTTGTAACTATGTAAATCACCCGAAGACCCATGAGAATCATTAGGCCCCACTACTTGTCCAGTCTGCAACAAGGCATGCAAAACCAATCCTGGTTTATCACCAACATCTGCCACAAACTAATGAAATTAATCCTGTGCAGACACAAGATCACATTTATCACTTGTGTCTAGTACCATGTCAGTCATTGGCTGTCCTGAAAAGTCATGTCCATGTACATGCAAGGATGAAAGTAAATCAGAAAAGTCTGGCTGAATATGAGACGGCTGTCATTTGATAAGATGTGGCAATCGTCAATTGTATATATATATGTGTATATGTGCAGATATATATATATATACGTGTGTGTGTGTGTGTGTGTGTGTGTTTAAATGTATGAATACATATATACATACATATATATATTCTTTTATTCTTTTATCCGTTTCAGTCATTTGATTGCAGCCATGCTGGAGCACCACCTTTAGTCGAACAAATCGGCCCTAGCACTTATTCTTTGTAAGCCTAGTACTTATTCTATCGGTCTCTTTTGCCGAACTGCTAAGTTATGGGGACATAAACACACCACCATCGGTGGTCAAGCAATGTTGGGGGGGACAAACACAGACTCACAAACACACACATACATACAGACACACACACACACAAAACATATATACGACGGGCTTCTTTCAGTTTCCGTCTACCAAATCCACTCACAACTTGTTTCAGCCATTTGACTGCTGTCATGCTGGAGCACCGTCTTTAGTCGAGAAAGAAAGAAGGAACGAACGAACAAATGAATGAATGAATGAATGAATAAGCAAGCAAGCATACATACAACAGGCTTCTTTCAGTTTCCGTCTACCAAGTTCAATCTCAAGGCTTTGGTTGGCCCGAGGCTATAGTAGAAGATACTTGCCCACGGTGCCATGCAATGGGACTGAACCTGGAACCATGTGGTTGGTAAGCAAGCTACTTACCACGCAGCCACTCCTATTTCCTTTAGGCATTGTGAGACTAATAACCTGGTGTAGAACTAAATATCTGTATACTTCAGAATGAAGTGTTAGACAAGTATAAAATAGTAATAAGAAAATAAAATGAGAAAGGAATAAATGATTAGCTTATGAACTTCATTAGGTTACAGATGTTTCTGCTATGAGATACAGTGAACTCGTAGTTAGTGCCTGAATAACACCTTAGAACTTCATTGGAGCCTTGAATATGAATTGCAATTTATTTGGGAAAAAAAAATTACATCATCATCATCATTCAGCATCTGTTTTCCATGCTGGTTTGAGTTATATATATATATATATATATATAATTATCATTTAATGTCCATGCTGGCATGGATTGGGCAGTTTGACAGGAGATGGTTAGCTGAAGAGCTACTCAGGCTCTATGTCTGTTTCTACAGCTGGATGCCTTTCCTAATATTATCAACCACTTTACAGAATGTACTGGGTGCTTTTACACAGCACTGGCATGGGTGCTTTTATGTGGTACCAGTAAGGGTGCATTTTACATGGCACCAGCACCCATCAACCTGCAAGATTAGGAATGCTCAACAGAAGAGGAATGCAGAGGACATGCCTATATGCAAGGACAATCATGATTTTACTTAGCTTGACATGTCTTCTCAAGTACAGCAAAGTACAGAAGTCTCGGTTCTCTGTCCTCCTCTCTGTGAGTTCCAACATCTGAAGATCCTTTCTCACCATTTCGTCCCACATTTTCCTGGGTCTGCTCCTTCTACATGTTCCCTCCAAAATTAGAGATTGCCACCTCTTGATGCATCTGTCTTCAATCATATGCATTACATGACTGTACCAGCACAATCTTCTCTCTTGCACACTATATCTGATGCCTTGTATACCCAATTTTTCTCTCAAATCACTTACATTGTGTCATATAAGCACACTGACATTACTCATTGAACAGAGCATACTGGCTTCATTTCTTTCAAGTATTTGCATGTCCTCAGTAGTCACAGCCCATGCCTCACTGCCATGCAGCATAGCTGTTTATACACAGGCATCATACATGCTGAAGGAGAGGCCCATTTTTATCAACAGAGGTAGTAGCTCTCTGAACTTTGCCGAGCCTGTTCTTATTCTGGTAGCTATACTTTCAGAACACCCTAAGTAATGGAAACTGTCTATATATATAAAAACAGAGAGAGAGAGAGAGATAAGTGAAACAGACTAGCATGTAGGTAAAAATTCCTAACAATGTTCCATATCAAACATAATTTAGGTTTCAATCAAATGTCCAGTAGTTGCAACAATTTAGAATTGAAGAACTTGATTTTCAGTATTTATTTGCTATTAAAAAAAAAGAGAGAGAAAGAAAGAATTCTACTTTAAAAGATAAAACAACAACACTTAAATAAATGAGGATAATTGAATGAATTGTAGGAGCACCTATTTCCAGCTAAGTTAAAACAATGCAATTTAATAAAGGATACAACCCAACACTGGTGGTATTTATATTTATAGCTTGAATCCTTGAGAGAGCTCAAACTCATATCTTTCTTACCCAGGAGGGGTAAGAGTCATCTCTTATCTATTTAGAATTACTGAACCTGGGATTAAAACTAAGGAATCTCTGTCACTTATGGACATGTTTGTTATTTTACCATAAATATATATTATTTAAAAGGATTTTCTCTTAGTGCTATAAACTATCAGCTGTCATTAAATTTTCTCTTTTTCCTTCTCTTGCCCTCTTCACACCAATCTGCTACTACAAATGATATTGAAAACCTTACAATGTTGCACAAGAAGTGCATCATGTCAGTAGTGGTGTTGCATATTTGAAACCCTTAAGTTCAATAAGCCTAGCTATTTATAATTTTCATTCCATAGTTGCTCTTAATATTTCTACAGGTGTGACTGTGTGGTAAGAAGACTGCTTCCTAACCACATGGTTCTGGGTTCAAGTCCCACTGCATGGCACTTTGGGAAAGTATTTTCTACTATAGCCTCAGACAGACCAAAGCCTTGTGTGTGGATCTGGTAGATGGAAACTGAATGAAGCCCACTCTGTATATGTGTGTGTGTGTGTGTGTTTTCCTTTGTGTCTGTGTTTGTCCCCCACCACTGCTTAATGACTGGTGTTGGTGTCTTTACATCCCTGTAACTTAGTGGTTTGGTAAAAGAGACTGATAGAATAAGTACCAAGTTTCAAAAAAAAGTACTAGGGTTGATATGCCTGACTAAAATACTTCAAAGTGGTGCCCCAGCATGACCACAGTCTCATGACTGAAACGAGTAAAAGATAAAAAATAAACTAAATATCTTAATTTATGTCCTGATAGTGATGAACACAAATTTAATATTACCATCAATCAAATTCACTCACAAAGCATTGATTGACTTCAGGGGTGTAGTAGATGCTTACCCAAGGTATCATACAGCGGGACTGAACCTAACATCATGTGACTGTAAGGTTAACTTCTTAACCACACACCCATGCCTGTGCTTATGTGTAAGGGCAGCAAAAGTCATAGTTGGGAATTAATGCTTTATATTAATATATATATATATATACATATGTGAATGTGTGTGTATAAGTGACTATTAACACTATACATTAGGAATGGCTTCAAGCAATTTGATACCCAGTTTTAAACCATTTCATTTTATTTATGTTACTAATACTCTTTAGAAAACGTGAATATTAGCTTCATATTTTCAGCAGAAAGCCAGCAATTTTTTGGGAGGGGTTTCTTCAACTGGTACTCATTTTATTGACCCTGAAAGGATGAAAGACAAGGTCAACCTCAGTGGAATTTGAACCTGGAATGTAAAGACAGATGACATTCTGCTAAAAATTTTACCTGGTGGGTGTGCTAACGATTCTATCAGCTCACTGCCTTAGTCTTTAGAAAATGTGAATATTACAAATGTAATTTCCTTCCTGCTGTGAAACAGATCTAATCGCTTGATACTGGGTTTTACTGATGTTTACAAATAGCAGAAAATGCAAACAATTCATGTTTGACTATGCTATTATATCTACGTGTGAGATAAATTGCTTATCAAGATTTAAATTTTTTCCTTCAACTTGTCTTAGTACTACCCTTTAGCATTTCATTCAGCCACATCTTTCTCAAACATTCTATCTGTTTTATGTTAAAACTAACCAGATCCAACCCCTCACACTTACCCTACAATGTCATTCTAAAAATAAACAATCACACTCAACACTCACCACATACTATATCATGAGACTATCAAAAGCCTTCTCCAGGTCAATATATGGAAGGTACAACAGTTTACTTTTAGCTAATATTTCTCCTGCAGTTGTTTCACCAACAAGAGGACATTGATAGTATCTTTTTAATTGGACCAAGTCAAACCGTCTTATCTAAATTAATTCCGTTCTTACCCAGTTGCACTGTAACTCTTGCAATGACTTTATCACATGGTCAATCAACTCCTGTAGTTTACTCTGAAACAAGCAATCCTAGATCAAACTGGTTTGCTGTAGAGATTTGAATTGAATATGTTCCTAGCTTGACTTATTCTACAGAAAACTGCAGGTAGATGTTGGTAGAAACCAGCTCGCTCTAGTTTGGTAAGAACCATTGTGTTGCTCTAATGCAATAATTTCAATCTGGAGTGAATTGAAATCACTGGACCTTGTTGTAATCTACCTTATTGGTGTTTAGGGTGAAATTCTTAGTTTTAAAATCTTTTGAACTCTATGATTATGTATTTTGGAAATATTTTTCTTAATATGGTTTTTAATTCTGTTCTAATTCACATTGATACTTGATCAATCAAATATATGGTATCATAATATCATCTCTCTCTCTTATATTTCCTTTTACTTTTGTAGTAGTTAATAATACTGCTATAGCAACTATCTGATTGATGATGCACACAATCTACCCTTCTACCTGGTACATTCAGCATTTCAGTCACTGTACCTGTTGGTCCAGTTGCTTTTTCTATTGAGCAATCCCCTACCATTCCATTTCTATTCACATCCTTATACCTTCAGAGTATTCCCTGACATATCACCACCATCTGTCTCACTCACTCCAACTGGATTAACCATGTACCTCCTCTATGGCAAGACACTTGTTTCTGTTCCTCTATTGTAGTTTAACTTCTTTTCACATGGTACAAAGCCACCTCCCTCAATATCACTCCCTGTCTCAGTTGAGAAATCTTTATCTTGCCAGTTATATGGTGACCTTGCTAGTACCATGTAAAATGCACCCAGTCCACTCTGTAAAGTGGTTGGCATTAGGAAGGGCATCTGGCTGTAAAAACCATGTCAAAGCTGACAGTGGAGCTTGGTGCAGCCCTTTGGCACGCCTGCATGGAAGGTGGGCATTAAATCATGATGATACTTTAATCATTTTCTCTACTGTGTGTGTCCACCCTGCTGGGTGGTTGGTGTTAGGAAGGGTATCCGGCAGTAAAAACCATGTGAAAACAGATACAGAAGTCTGATGCAGGCTCCTGCCTGGCCAGGTCCTGTCAAACTCTCCAACCCATGCCAACATGGAAGGTGGACGTTAAATGATGATGATGATGATGATGATAATGATGATGACTTGAAATCTTGAAGTTACAAGATAATGTGTAATTAATTCAAAACAATATGAATAAATAAGCAATATGCTCGATAAAGAAGTCTGAATGCTAAAGGGTTAAATTTGATTATGAGTCTTTAAAAATTAGTTTTAACATTTCTTTTCATATACTTAAAAAAAAAAAATGTATAATGTAATATTTATGCATGAACCAGCAAAAGCAACATTTACCATTATTCTGCAGTGTGTTAATCCACTAATCTTGCTGTCAAGTACCCAAACCTTGCTACAACCATTACCTATGTTTGCATTGGTGACAATCTCTACTTTGTGATTGAGTGCTTAGTACTAGAAGTGATATTCAACTATCTATGACACACTTGTTATAACAATTCACATGCAGATATCTAAAATCTGTGAAAATATATAAGACACTCAACAAGTCGCTGGTATGGCTGCATGGTAAGAAGTTTGTTTCCCAACCACATGGTTCCAGGTTCAGTCGCACTGTGTGACACCTTGGGCAAATGTGTTCTACTATAGCCTCAAGCAGACCAAAACCTTGTGAGTGGATTTGGTAGACGGAAGCTGAAAGACGACCATCATATATATATATATATATGTATATATATATATATATATATATATATATATAT
>NC_068991.1:43186077-43189193 GCF_001194135.2 Octopus bimaculoides | reverse complement strand
ATATATATATATATATATATACATCTGTGTGTGTCTGTGTTTGTTCCCCACTCTGTTGCTTGGCAACTGGTGTTGGTGTGTTTATGTCTCTGCAACTTAGCAGTTTGGCAAAAGAGATTGCTAGAAGAAGTACCAGGCTTAAAAAATACTGGAGTCAATTCATTCGACTAAAAATTCTTCAAGGCAATGCCCAAAGCATGGCTGCAGTCTAGTGACTGAAACAAGTAAAAGATAAAAGAACAAAAACAAAACAAATACACCACACATTAATACAGATTAAAAATAAATGCAAGCCATTTGAAAGGAAGTTCTGTAAATTTTGTTTAACTTTTCAATATTTCTTTGCTTTATTTATTAATGATATCTTGAAATATGTGGCTAGTTGAAATGGGTAGACTGGGAAATTTTAAAAGTTTACATTATTTTTTGTTTTTTTCCAGGCTATGATTGCTTGCTACCCTGGAAATGATGCTGGTTACATTCGCCATGTAGACAATCCAAATAAAGATGGAAGATGTATAACTTGCATTTATTATCTTAATAAAGACTGGGATGTTGAGGTAGGTTTAAAAAAACAAATACCAAAAACAAAACAAAACCTTTAAAAGGCATGGCTGTGTGGTTAAGAAGTTCACTTTCCAAACATGTGGTTTGGCAATTTTTGGGTAAGTATCTAAAGCCTTGTGAGTGGATTTGCTTGACAGATACTGAAAGAAGTCTGTTGTGTGTGTGTGTGTGTGTGTGTGTGTGATTATCATCATCATCCTTTAACGACCATTTTCCATGCTGGCATGGGTTAGACAGCTTGATAGGAGTTGGCGAGTTGAAGAGCTGCCCAGGCTCCATGTCTATTTTGGCATGGTTTCTACAGCTGGATGCCCTTCCTAACGCCATCCACTTTACAGAGTGTACTGGATGCATTTATGCAGCACCAGCATGGATGCTTTTTATGTGGCACCCACAAGCCTGTAAGATTAGGAATGATCAGCTTGAGAGGGATGCAGGAGACAGGCCTGTCTGCAAGGACAACCATGCTTTTACTTAGCTTGGTGTGTTTTCTCAAACCACCAGGAGTCTCGGTCTTCTGTCATCCTCTTTGAGTCCCAATGTCTGAAGATCCTTTTTCACCACCTCATCCCTCATCTTCCTGGGTCTACTCTTTACAATTAGAGATGGGCTCCTCTTGATATATATCATGTTGAACTGTTAATCTCTACATATTTTTTTCTCTCTTCATTTTTTTTGTTCTCTCTCAAGTGTGTGTGTGAAAGAATTAGTGCAAAGGTGGTGAATGAAAAACCGGGCAGAAGAGGAATCAGATGTTGTGTTCAAGAAGGAAGACTATACTGGTATGGACATGAGATGCATGTGGATAAGGACAACTGTATAAAGATGTGTTGATCATTTATGTGGTTGGAACTTGTAGAAGATGGAATCTCAGGCAGATATGGGATAAAGTGGTGAAGGTTGACCTGAGAACCCTAAGCTTGACAGAAGAGGTGACCAACAACTGGGATTTCTGGCAATATGAGGTTCTCCAAAAAACTTGTCCTATTTAGCAAAACCGAGTTGTGGATGTGCTTTATTTTGTGCTCTCCACCCATGTTACAATGACTGTCTCCTTCTCATGCATTGTCTGCCTCTCCCAGACTACCCAACTATGTTATCTTCCTCTCTTGTCCTTCTCCCTGGAAACTGTTTCATCTTACTACTCCTGCTGCTAACCACCCCCACTCTCTCTTCTACATCCCTGTTTTCCCCAGCTCATTGTTCTTTGTTCATCCACCCTTCAGTTCTACCCATTTTCGTAGTCTGCTCCTTATCCCATTATTTTCCTTCTTATACAATGTTGCAAACTGTCCACCACCCACTCTACTTAGTTTGTGCCTTGTGAGGCCACCTGGGTCCCTTATTACCATTATCTATCTCTTGCATCCCCTACTCATCATTCTTTTCTTTCTCTCTCCAACTTTCCCTTATTAGATGTGAGTAACCATGCAGATCCCTCTACAAGAACCTGCACTGCTCTCCCTTTCATATAGTAATCCCATTGTCTCCTATCATGAAGCTGACCCCATCACCATCAACTTCAGGGTTTATATCCTATGAACTGTGTAGCAACATCAATAGTGCAAGTAACATGAAAAAATGTACCCTGTCAATGCTGTAAATTGGTTGGTGCTAGGAAGGTCATCCAACTTAGAAACCATTCCAAAGCAAACATTGGAACATAATTCAGTCTTTGGACACATCAAATCCTGTTAAACTGTCCAACCTATGCCAGCATGAAACGTGGATCTCCAGGTTTATATATTTCTATGAACGATTATTTATCTGGAGTCTGGTGCAGCTGCTGGCTCTCCAGACCTCAGTCAAACCGTCCAACTCATGCCAGCATGGAAAACGGATGTTAAACGATGATGATGATGTCTATCTATGAGTGACTGATGTGAGGAGTTGTGTTGGTGATTGCTCCACAAGGTTTTGATATTTTGACATTTTTACTCTTAGTTGATGATTTCCTCAAAATTTGTAAACAGGGCTGCTGAGACCTCTTTAAGTACAACTCACATGTTGGCAGATTGATTAAGTTTTTGCATCTTGTCTTTGATTATAGAATTCTTCGAGGCATATTTTCAAATCATCAGCAGGGGTGCCTTTTTAATGAATTGACTGAGTTTGTCAGAAATCACTAGAGAGCAAGACTGTGACTCCACTGATGCTGTTAGTGATATTCTGAGATGTCTTTTAGAGGCCCCATCTCTTCAATCAAAATTCATAACCTACACACTTTTTATTCATAGTTATATTTTACTTTATTCTATCTGAAGTTCAATATTTCACGTTATCCTAAAGAACATATTGAAAAGTACAAGTTAAATTTATTTAGGGCTGGAACTATTGTATTATTTCACGTTTAGGAAGGCCAACACTTAATAGGGCTGAATATTTATTCAATGAACTTGCAATTATCCGAAGACTAGCATTTCAAAATAACAACTGTATGCAAAGAAGTTCAGGTAATTTTTTTAGTTCCACACCCAGCTCGATTTCAGTAGTAAATAATATTTTTCTCGCATTTTTTTTTTGGTGCAGTCATCTTAGTTGATCTTGTA
>NC_068991.1:43176326-43185384 GCF_001194135.2 Octopus bimaculoides | reverse complement strand
TGAAACATATCAACCAACTGACCTTTAAAATTTAAAATTTGAAAAGTATTTAACTTACCTTATGCAGTTAAAGGGCAGTCCTGTATATCTTCTGTCTCCAGATTTGTGCTGGAATCAATCCTTTATTGGCGATCTGAGAGGAGTGTATATAATTTTGCTGCCTTAATAAAAAATTGGGGCAGCAGTTTTTTTTGTTTTCTACAGAAGAAATAAATGAGTACTTGGTGTAAATAGTTTGAATGAATACCGGGCCTTTTCACCCATTCTTTTAAATCTCATCAAAAATGTTTGATGTTTTCTGTGTGTGTATGTGTGCATGTGTGGTGTCAACAAAATTTTCTTTCTGGTTTATCATGTAATGCTAATAACTCAGTGTGTGTATATCTTTGTAAGCCACCCAAGAATCACTGTAGATAACTGAGCCAGGTTTGATGTATTTTTGAATTAGTGGAAGCAATGGGCAACGTCAATTTGCATGTTTTCATGCTGAAGTAGCTTGCTGACCTTATTGATGTCAATTAGCTGATCGTACCATATTACCAAACACAGAAGAAAGCGGAAGGAAGCAATTTCTGCAGTTAATGCATTTGCTTCTGAGTAAGCTTTGGAATCTTTACCTTTTGAAGCATTATGAATGCTTATCAAATGCGCTATGAATGCCCTTGGTTTTGAATTGAAGGAATTTTATGCTTTCAATTTTGCTTTCTCAGCGAGTGTCAGATGGATATTTCACATTGATGGAGAAGAATTCCTTCAAAGTGTTCTATCTAGAAGTTGATGCTGCAAAAAATGAATATCCATGCTGGAAGTAACCAAAGAAAGAGACAGCTGTCACTGATGAGCTTGCCGCATCACACACAATAAAGTTAAGACTGATTCATGCAAGGTAAATAGAACGCTTGCAGATTCTTCTGTAGAAATCTTGCCTGGACTCCAGAATGTTTTTCCTTCATATTACTGCCATTATCATAACTTTGGCCTCTACAATCCATTAGATCCAGCCCCAATGAAGCGAGCTTCTCTAAGAGCGATTCAAAAAGTCCGGCTCCACTTGTGTCAGTAACTTTCAAAAACCCAACAAAGTACTCTTTGATTTTAGTTTTGTCTTTTTGAAGTTTGAGGAAATGGATGATCATGGTCATTTGCTCCTGATGGCTGATATCTGGTGTGCAATCGAGTATGATACTGTAGTATTTAGCAACCTTTGAGTGATTGGTGATTTCTTTCAAAATGTGGTCAGAAATGAGTTATATCAATTCGTTTTGACTATCAAGTCCGAAATAACAAGCCACTGTTTCTGCATTCTGAATATGCTGCTGGTGTTTTGCCAAAATGGGATTGAACTTTGCAAGCAACTGCACTTCGCCTAAAAAATTTCCATTACCATGGATGTAGAAGCTATTGGAAACACCACGAAAGACCATATTCCTCTCTGCTAAAAACAGAACAATTGCCAAGATACATTCTAACACTGTGCGGTAATGAGCTTTCTCCTTTTCTGCAATTGCCTGTTTGTCAAGAGTTGAGGCTGTTTTAAGGCAAAATTCAAGCTCCTTCCATTTCATCATGTGCTGTCTATGGGCCATTGATTTCTCATGTTCTTTTAAGGTTTTGCTCAAATATTGCCAACTGTTGAATCTTTCAGATGTTAGTCTCATTTTACTGTGACCAAACAGCTTGCAACAGAAACTATATTCTGCTAAATTGAATATACAAGCCACGTTCAAACTATTGTTTTGCCATTTGGTAGCATCTTAGAATAGAAGTCGGGATTGAATCTGTAGTTTCCTTTTGATTTAGGAAACTTGTATTTTTTTTATTTGAACAGCTCCAAGTTTCATAATGCCAATATGCATGCCATCAGATATAGTTTCTGGCCAAGATGCAGGGTCAGTAGTGATAGTGACTGCTTCTTGTTGCACAACCATATTTTCAGCAATAGATAAAGGTTGTTGACAGAATGCATCATATAGGTCCTTTGCATTTCCCTCCACTGCTGAAAATGTAGTAACCTGCTGTGAATTTTCATTGCATCCATGCATTTGTTGTTGCTTGGTGTTTCCATCGTTATTTGCTTGCCTGTCTACTCCGGGCAGTGGTGCATTGCTATTTGATGATAGTAATGTCACTGATGTATATAGTAGCATAAATTGGTCCATAATTCCAGCCATATGGTTCCTATTGTTTGCCAGTTTCTCTCGTTTTTTGCGCTTTTGTGCACTGGATTCATGCTTTCGGAACAACATCACTTGAGATCTGAAATACAAGGTGCTCAGTAAAAATAGCATGAAATTTATTGTATAAGATTAATACAAGATTTACAAATGTTACATATGCATGTAATACTTAGGGCCTTATCGACAAGTATAAATATGCATCTTGGGGCTGCATGTATTTGGTTATGACAAACAGATACAGGTGATACAGATACAAGATACAAGTGTAATGTGTGGGTGTAAGTATAGCTACAGAACATGCAGTGAAATATAAATTTAAAATATGCAATTAAACCCATTTTTGCCCTTGTTCCATTTAGTGGGACGGTTCATTTATTGCACTTTTTTTCAGGTATCATTTCAAATAATTTATCTTCCAGACAGTCGCCGTAGATGCTTACATTTCACTACCAAAGAATCCTTTCACCCTATTTCAGTGATTTTCATGATCAATTGGTATAGGAAAGCTTTCATTACATTCATCAGATTCATAAGAAATGATGGAAGTTGAGGGAGACACAAGATCTTAGTTTGATTTTTTTGTATCTCTTGTTTTAGAGCTTTCCTGAGAAAGAACAGTGTCATTTTCATGACTACGTTTGAAATATCCACGAATATCCATTTCAAATCAAGTTATGTTAGAATCTTTAAAAAAAATCTTTAAAAAATACTTGTTCGAATTAGAATACAAAAAAATTTCAGTCCAAAACAAAAGCAAACTTTCAAATTATATATTTTTGAAAAATAGACGTGAATGTTCTCAAAGACTTAATAACAAGAGTGGCTGTGTGGTAAGTAGCTTGCTCACTTACCACATGGTTTCCAGGTTCAGTCCCACTGTGTGGTACCTTGGGCGAGTATCTTCTACTATAGCCTCAGGCCAACCAAAGCCTTGTGATTGAATTTGGTAGACGGAAACTGAAAGAAGCCTGTCGTATGTATGCTTGCTTGCTTGTTCATTCGTTCATTCATTCGTTCAGTCATTTGTTCATTCGTTTGTTCGTTTGTTCCTTCTTTCTTTCTCAACTAAAGGCGGGGCTCCAGCATGACAGCAGTCAAATGGCTGAAACAAGTAAAGGAATTAAAAACAGTCTAAAAAGCCTTTTTCCAAATTCTATATTTTATTGTTAGCTGTTGCAATATTTCAATTGGTTAGACAATACTACAGTTCAAACTACAGGGTGTCCTCAAAGTCTGGGTACATGGGGATTAACACATACTTTAAGAAATTATTATTTCTTATATTTAATTGTTTATGTTATGATTTTATTTACTCCATGTACCCAGACTTTGTGGACACCCTGTACAAAGTCAAAATACCAAAAATGCAAAATGTGAGGAATTTCTTACCTTTCTCTGAAATCACAAATTCGAGTAAAAAATAATAGTTTGCAAAATAAAAAACCTTGATCACAAACTAGTTACGGCTGAAGAATTGAGATGCTTGGTGACAGTGAGCAAAGAATATCTGTATCCATATATATGTGTGTGTGTGTGTGTGTGTGTGTATATATATATATATATATATATATATATATATATATATATATACATAATCAAGCCCTCTCTAACACTGGGTACTCTCAAAAAATCTCTTTTGTTAAAAACTTAAATTGTAAACCACCTAAAGCATCAATCATTAGTAAAGCTCCGTCATTTAAACAAATTAGTAATTCTAGAGTTGATTGTTTAAACGGAGGTATAGTAAATAAGTCTAATAAAAGCAAAAATGAAAGCACAGATACAACCAGCATAAATACAAATAGACTTTAGATTAAAAAAACATAAAGAAAAAAATCACACCGATGATAGTTCAGTTAGAGAAAACCATAACGATAGGAGTAATAATAACAATAAAAGAATTCCTAAACATAAGAACAGTAAATTACGCAACTATATATGGTATAACATATCATATAATGTAGCAGTTACAGGAAAATTATGCAAGAAAATATTTTCAATTATATCCAATAACTTTCCACCCATTCATAAATATAGCAGTATTCTTTCCACTAAAACTATTAGAATCTCATATTTGACTCTCCCCAATATGAAATGCCTTATATCTAAACATAATAAAACCAAAATTAAAAAAAGCTAGATTAAGAACAAACAATAATAATCAGTCTAACCCCAAAAATCCAGGAATTAATAATGATAGTATCCAAATTAATAATCCTGAGAATAATAATGTTGTTGATAATGGTAGTAATAATAGTAATTGTAATGACAACAACATTATTAGGCCCAATAACGCTATCCAAATATCGAATCACAGTACACTAGATGAATCACTAAACCTAGACCCAACACAGAATAGTGGCACACTCTATAGTACTTCCGCGTTAAATAACGATACTGCTACTACTAATAGAATAACCAGTTCCACCTCAAACAGTAATTACGGCAATAATTATACTCATCACAATTCCAATATAATTAATAATAATAATGTTGATAAGGCTAATAAATATAGCACCAGTATTAACGGCAGAAAGAATAGAGGTAGTGAAACTTGAAACAACTCCAATAGAGGTAATAACAATAATAGTAACGACAGTGTAGGTGTAAACTCTAACTACCCTAGAAGTAATCAAGATAACAATTCTATAAACAGTTTCCCTCCACATGCAAGCATTAGATGGCTTGGCAATTATAAATTTGGATGCAATTGTGTAACAACAACATGTCCTTTACTTGGAAACTGCCTAGCAAAAAACATAGTCTACTTTTGTGAAATAATTACGGAAGCAAATACTCTCACCTACCTTGGTTGCTCATCGTCCTGGAAATCTAGGTTCTATAACCATAGGTCATCATTTAGACTTAAGCATTAGGCTAATAGCACTTCGTTATCACGTAGAATATGGGAACTTAAAGACGAAAATATTAACTTTAACCTTAGGTGGTCCATAGTTGGATCGGCAGCGATTTATAAAAATAATAGAACTGGTTGCCAGTTATGTTCCTTAGAACTATTGAAAATCATTAGATTCCCTGAAAAGGACAAGCTAGTTAATAAAAGATCAGAATTCAAACCAACTTGTATGCGTAAACTGATTAAAACCTTTAAATACTATAAGCCTTAAGTCCCCATTTTTAATTTCTAATCACTTCATGATCTTCTCTCATTGGAAATTCCCTCATCTGATCCCTCCTGCCACTATTCAGGCATTGAATTAACAACTCCTGGACTTACCCTCAACCACTTAATTATTCAGTTTATTCAGGTATGATAGAGGACCTCAAATGCAAGTCTATGTGTCATTATGCACACTCTTTATGCTGTCAGTTTGGTCTACTTCAGAACCTCATCCTGTCCAGATCCTTTATAAATATTGAACACTGGGTTGTCATTATTTGAAAGGTTGAATGGCAGCTTAAAAGCAGTATGAGAAGTCCTACTCCTTGTGAGCATGGTTACAACAATTTCAGATAAATCTAATTCCATAGAAATTTGCTCAAGTGAACAGACTTTGTTGAAATTAGTTTTTCCTGTTCCACTAGTAATATCAAGGAAAATTATTCCTCTGGAGTCAGGTGACATCAGTTGTTTGATGTTTTTTAAGCTCTTTTTTTTTTTGTATCTGGCTCTAAGAGTAACTCATTTTGGCATACATTTTGCTCCATTTGCTGAATGTCATAGCTGGTTAGCTGAAAAATCTCATGACTGAGAGTTGCAGCTGCAATTCATCCTGGAGCTGGGACACTGTTCAAGATCTTGTCAGCCATGGGCTGAACAGTATTTTCAATGAGGTTTAGTCTCTGGTTGTACTTGGTAGAGGTTAACTCTTGATGTGGGTTTTCTGAGCTTTGTTTTGTATGATACAGTATGTCTTCTGTCGTGTGGTCTTGGAGATTACATTAGAGTTGCTAAGTATTAGATGGTGAATTGGCACAGAAAATGTTAACAATGAAGTTCTTCACCTTGTTTAGAAAATGTGAACTTCAACCTCTTTCAACATACTGTTCCAGTCTGCATTATCTTCCAAGAGGTATCTTATTTGGCAAGCTTCATGATATGTTGCAAGGATATATTTTGAGGCCTTAGAATGAGGTTGGGCTATGAACATTGTACAGGAGCAGTCTGATATATGTTATTAACATTTCTCATTTAAAAATCATATTTCCAAAAAGATAGTTTGTGGTTTTAAATGTCATGGAAGAGAGAAAATAACTTAGTCTTTCATTGTTTCACATTTAAATTAGTATATATTGTTATCATATCATGATTACTTTAAGTATTCTACCAGTAACTACAATAGTACCTGAGGACAATCATTTCACAAAATATACAGACAACATATACTGGAACATTGTGGTTATTAAAATTCCTCATTAAAAATATTGTTTCATTGAAAAGTTAGTATGCAGTTTCAAATGCCATTGAGAATAGAAAATAATTTATTCTTTAATTGTTTCACATTTAAATTTTTATACTTCTCAAATATTCAGGTATTTTGCACTATAAAGAGTGTTAACATTTTGGCGTTAAGAATGGCATCCAGCTGTAGAAACCCAACCAAAGAAGACATTAATGCATGATGCAGTCCTCTGACTTGTCAGATCCTGTCAAACATTTAGCCCATATCAGCATAGAAGCTAGATGTTAAATGATGATGATATATTTGACTAAATTAACAGAGAGAATTAGAGTAATTTATGTACCACAGTGTTTTGTGACAAGATTTGAATGCATCAAACTTTTCAGGAATGAAATTCAGAATTAGTAGCTTTCATATCTTGGTAGCCATTTAAATAACTTTACAAAGTGTCTATTGAGTCTTTTTTCACTGAAAATTTATTGCAACTACTTTGTCATCAGTTTAATGCCCACTTTTTCATGCTTGCATGAGCCAGATGGAATTTTTGAAGCAGATTTTCTACAGCCAAAGGCCCTTGTCATCAACTCTTACCTGTTAACAAACAAGCTAGATATGTTTTCACAGAAAATTGGAAACGATGGTCACTGCTTTTATGATAGTGATATTTGTTTATAAGTATCATTTAATGAAAAACAAGGAGACAAACACACCGTCCATCTACCAGATTCATTTACAACGCTTTGGTTGACCCAGGGCTTTAGTAGAAGACACTTGCTCAAGGTTCCACATAGTGGGATTGAACCTGAAATCATGTGGTTAGGAAGCAAACTTCTTAACTATGCAGCCATGCCAGTGTCTATTAAATAAAAAAAATAAATAAAGCGAACTAAAATCTTATTTTATAAAGAGAGGCTGATCTCTGACTGTCTGTCCGTCTGTCTGTCACAAGATATATTTGAAGGAGGGGAAGAAAGAGAGGAGAAAATGTTGTTGAGAGAGAGAAATACAGTGAAATAGTGAGAGTGTGTGTGAAAGATAGATAGATAGGTTGTGTTGTCACATTATAATTAAAAAGTTTTGATAAAATACATGGGAATTTTAAGTGCAAGTCTGTCAACACAATGCAACACAGACTTTAAAAAAAGAAGACTTTCACTATATAACAATATAGATAGGATTTTTTTGGCTGTTTGTGTGTGTGTTTCTGTATGTCTTTCAACATAGAGACAATGCAACACAGACTTTAAAAAGACTTTCACTATAACAACAGGTTGTTCTTAAGAGAGAGAAAGAGAGAGAGAAAGAAAGTGTGTTTAAATGATAGAATTAAAATTTGTTTCAAGAAGAAAAAAAAACAAGTTGTGGAGAGAGAGAGAGAGAGAGAGAGCGAGAGAGCGTGTGTGTCTGTGTGTAAAAGATAGATAGGTAGTATATTGTCACCTTAGTAACTAGCAAGACTTTCACTATATAACAGTCTACTATTAAGACAATGTATGTGCATGATTAACAAATATTTTTACTAGCAGCGTAGTGACAAGTAAAAACCTAGTTATTGATAAAACTGGGAGTGCTAAAATTAATGTTAAGAATTTTCTTAGATTTTTCATTTCAGAAATAATCTTGTCATTGTTATTTGTTTCTTTAAACAGAAAGATGGTGGACTTCTGCGAATTTTCCCTGAAGGTCAAGAGAACGTTGCTAATGTCGTACCAAAATTTGATCGCCTTCTATTTTTCTGGTCAGATCGCCGGAACCCACATGAAGTACTACCTACAAAGAGAAGCCGGTAAATAACTATTTTGTTTTCTATTTTTACTCAGCATATATTCTTTCTTTCTTGGACCTCAGCCTTTTCTTTCTTTCTTGGACTTCAGCCTTTTCTTTCTTTCTCTCTACCATTGTATGATGTTTACTTTAAAACTTTCAAGTCAACAGTTTAAGCAGTACCAAGTCATGATTACTAAACATAGTTATTCAAATTGATAATCCTGTTGTCAGATAACTTTTTACAAATTACATATATGCTCTGTACAAGATTACAGATCTAGGACAAGTACCAAAGCACATTCACATTTTTGATTATGTCTAAGCCAAAATGTTTGTTAAACAAACATTTTCTTACTAATACTCAACGACCATATATTCCCACTCCTTGCTATTATATCTGAAGTTACTGACTGTACTTACCCTATGTGAAAACTATTTCTCCTTTCACTTAACCTGCATTACACTTAGTTTCACCTTTCTTCCCACTGCTTTCTACAGCAGTTTTAATTTTATTATCTTATCCATATTTCTAATACATACATACATACATACATACATATGTGTGTGTGTGTGTGTGTGTGTGTGTGTGTGTGTGTGTCTGTAAACCTAAATCACCCTGGGCTGGACTGTTCATGACAGCTTACAGTGTGTATTAAGTTTTGTATCAGGTAATGTTTGTATTACATAAAATATATTTTTAATATATCTTACAACTCTTAGGCAGTGAGCTAGCAGAATTGTTAGCATGCC
>NC_068991.1:43175432-43176316 GCF_001194135.2 Octopus bimaculoides | reverse complement strand
GCCATGTTTTTTTTTTTTCATGGTTTCTTCCTTTCGGGATCAAATAAAATAAGTACCAGTTGAGTACTGGGGTCAATGTAATTGATTTACATGTTCTCCTGAATTTTGCTAGCCTTGTGTCAAAATTTGAAACCAATATATTATACAGCTCTTACATTATATATATATATATATATATATATATATAATTTAATTGGAGGATATATTAACCTCATGAATGGATGGTTACATCTAAGGAAATACTGGTTCAATACCTAGTATTGTTGGGGAATGAAATTCCCTTAAAACAATAGGTATATATTAAGCATATAGCTTATATCCAGTTAAAAGAAGAAAAGAAAATGGAGATAAGGAAGTTAACAGTTATCTATTATTAACAAATTGGTCATCTTCGCTTCTTACAGCTGTTTCATCAGCAGACTTTGCTGAAATGAATTGATAAGTCCACATATAACCTCCCAAAGTACATCTGTTTTTTCTTTGATGAAATTATGCTCATATCACATAAATGCAAATTTAATGTACAAATAGGCATAGGAGTGGCTGTGTGGTAAGTAGCTTGCTTACCAACCACATGGTTCCAAGTTCATTCCCACTGTGTGACACCTTGGGCAAGTGTCTTCTACAATAGCCTCGGGCCGACCAAAGCCTTGTGTGTGGATTTGGTAAACAGAAACTGAAAGAAGTCCACCGTATATATGTATATATATATGTTTGTGTGTCTGTGTTTGTCCCCCCAACATCGCTTGGCAACCGATGGTGGTGTGTTTACATCCATGTAACTTAGTGGTTCAGCAAAAGAGACTGATAGAATAAGTCCTAGGCATCCAAAGAATAAGTCCTGGGGTCAATTTGCTCGACTAAAGGCGGTGCTCCAGCATGGC
>NC_068991.1:43169123-43174741 GCF_001194135.2 Octopus bimaculoides | reverse complement strand
GTGTGTGTGTGTGTGTGTGTGTGTGTGATTGACTAACAAATAGAAAACATCAAGTAAATCATTTCACTCTGTCCTACATGCTGTAAAGACTATGCTATCGTGAGTTAACAAAAACGTCTCTACGTGGTTTCTCAATCTGCTAGAAATAACAGCCGGATTTCTTTCAAATCATGCTCTGTTCTCTTAAAAAAAATATAGGTCATATTGAATAATGTGGTCCCTGATACACAAAATGATGAAGTCGTTATGACTGAAATATCTGTGATCATAGGTGTGCCTAATGAGTCTGACTTGATGTGAGGGGTTAACAGTAACAATTGCTTGTTATCATAGGGGCTGTAATAAAATAGTTAGTTGAGAGACAGACTGGAATTTTTATTGTATCCCAATTCCTGTTCTGAGTTCAATTCTCATTGGGATTAATTGTTCAAGGTTGCCAGAAAAATGTAATTACAAACTATGATTTATTTTGCTCTTTTACAAATAAAGTCTTGTGTCTAGTTAAAATCTTTATTAAAAGTTAGAAATTTAAAAGAACAGCAGAATCAGTAGAGCAATAAAATGGTGAGAACCTGAAGAATTCAGTGAAGTTCTGTGTCAGCAAATAGTAACACAAATAGTTCAAATGGTGGATACTTTTTGGTGTTTTATCTCTCTATGGTAAAAGGTAATACCTGAAACATGTAACTTTTCTTACCCCATAGCACAAAAATATATTCTACAATATTCATGTCTATATTCTAAGTTTATAAAACTGTCAGAGCCAGAAGTCAAGTTCTAGAGTTGGTTGTTTGGTTATCCTGCTGTGCTGTTGTGACTGTGAGAAATCCTTATTACTAGTTATTATAAGAGCTATATTATCATTACAAGGTTTTATATAACATTACTAATATCAATGTACAATGTTTTAATTTTCTGTTCAGCTATGCAATTACAGTATGGTACTATGATGCAGAAGAAAAAGCAGCTGCTGACAAACTAAGTAAGTGCTTGCTACAGACTGTCTTTATTATTTTATTAATACATATATTCATTTTAGTGCATAGCACAACTAAAATAGGGCCCTTAAAGGCACGTTTTTATTCACACTTATCTCAAAATAGATAAAAATGTAAAATGCTCATTTAAGTGGTAATTGATAGTTGCTCATTTAAGTGGTAATTGATAGTTTCTTTCAGGAAAATTGGAGGAGGTGAAGTGAGTTAACTAGAATCTGTGAAAAAGAGGAATCTGATAAGTATTGACCAAAGACAAATATAACTGGAGAGATGTCATACTGCAAAATTCCTCAATTCATGCTAGAATGAAAAATACATGAAATGCATCATCATCATCATCATTTAGTGTCTGCTTTCCATGCTGGCATATGTTAGACAGTTTGACTGAAATTGATAAACTGGAGAGCTGTAGCATATTCCAATCTGATTTGGCGTGGTTTCTACTGCTGGATGCCCCTTCTAAAGCCAATCACTCCAAGAGTGTAATGGGTGCTTTTTATGAGCCACCATCATGAGTACCAGTCACATGACACTAGCATCGGCTCAAACTATGATTTCATTTGATTTGACGAGTCTTTTCAAGCATAGCATATCGTATTACCTCTGTGAGGCCCAACGTTTGAAGGGTGCATTTTACATGCCTGTTATGTGATACCGGCATCAGCCACGACTATGGTTTCACTTGGTTTGGTGGGTCTTCTCAAGTACGGCATATCTAGAAATGTATGAGAGCTTATTATTGAAGAGAATTTGCAGTAGTAATGTTCCTTAACCAATAGAATCATTGAAGCACCACAAAACTTTAACTTCAAGAGAGCACACAAACTGATATTATTTGTTGCCCATTACTTTCATCAGATTTGTTGTAACAAGCTAATGAAAAAGGAATTATTGAAAGACTTGTATATTTCTGTAATAGATATTTAGTAGATTAGCAGCTTTGATTTATAAATTCTTAGCTTTGTACAAAGTATATATTCTAAACATCTGAATTCTCTTGTTAACATCTAAAAACTATGTAAGGTGGTGAGCTGGCAGAATCGTTATCATGTTGGACAAAATGCTTTGCAGCATTTCATCCATCTTTACATTCTGAGTTCAAATACTGCCAAGGTCAACATTGCTTTCATCCTTTCAGGGTCGATAAAATAAGTACCAGTTGAGTACTGGGGTTGATGTAATCAACTTACACCATCCCCTGAAATTGCTGGCCTTGTGCCCAAATTTGAAATCAATATCTAAAAACTATATAATGTGATAAGCATGTTGAAAATAACATTGGTTTCAAATTTTGGTACAAGGCCAGCAAGTTCAGGGTAGGGAGTAAGTCAATTACATCAATCTAAGTTAATCTGAAAGGATGAAAAGTTAAGTTGACCTTGGTGGAATTTGAATTCAGAATGTAAAGACGGACGAAATGTCACTAAGTATCTTGCCTGACATGCTGATGATTCTGTCAGCTAGCCACCTTATGTTTAGAATAATAAAGACAGCAAGAGTGGATGATGATATTGTTGATTGTTGTCAGTGTTTTATTCATATATTTCTTTTTCATTTAGAGTAATATAGTGTAATAGTGAAATAGTATAGTGCAGTTTAAGTACTTTGAGTGTTACCGAATATTTTCATGCTTTGAATCAAGGTAAATTTCATGTTTCAGTATATCCATAATAACTATTTGGTTTGTTACTCCTGTAAGATATTCGTCCTTCTGTCTGCTACCACAGGAATGTAAGATCATTACCTGTCTTCCATTGTTGTTATTGGTAGTGGTCATCTTAAATTTCATATGAATGATTAACATTCAAAATAAGAACTGCAATTTGATATTAATGATTGTTTCTCATTTAATTTCAATGATATAATGACATTTTCTGTCAAATTACCTTAAAACGTTATTTTTTTCACACTGAGAAAAATTACTAAAAATTGCTCACCTTTTAATCAAGCTTCTAGAATTTCCAAGTCATCCCACCTCTGCCGCCTAAATTTTGAGTTATCTCCCTTCCAACATTGCTTAACAGTTAGTTCCCTTAGTATGGGTGTTACATCTCTTACACACACACACACACACACACACACACACACACACATAGAGAGAGGTTTGGCCAAAAGTCACCTGACAGTAAATCAAAATTCCATAAATCATCATCATCATCATCATCATCGTTTAACGTCCGCTTTCCATGCTAGCATGGGTTGGACGATTTGACTGAGGACTGGTGAAACCAGATGGCTACACCAGGCTCCAATCTGATTTGACAGAGTTTCTACAGCTGGATGCCCTTCCTAACGCCAACCACTCAGAGAGTTTAGTGGGTGCTTTTACGTGTCACCCGCACGAAGGCCAGTCAGGCAGTACTGGCAACGGCCACGCTCACTATCTGCAATTCTGTATTGACTCAAATGGAAGAATGTGTCACTCAAGAAGGACTTCAGTTTGAACAATTTTCATGATGTTTCATATTTAGATGCTTTTATTAAATTCATTCAGTTGTTAAACAAAAATAAATCTTGGAATTAAATGGTTTTGATTTACTGTCAGGTGACCTGTAGATATATAAGTAACAAATGTGTCAATTCATTACAGCTGTTTCAAGCGCCTCCATTTAATGGATTAATGAAAACATTACATTAATTTGAAAGAAAATCGCTCTCATCAGATGACTGAATAGACTTCAAACATGAAGGATAAATAATTTTTTAACAAATTTACATCAATAATAGAAGCCAAAATATTTACATTGTTTTCTTTTGTTATATATGTGGCTGAATGAGTTTAGCCTTCTATAATTTAGAGAGTAGCAGAGGAAATAGTGGAGGGGTCAAGATAAAAGGAGTGGTGACATAGTTACTTAAATTTATAAGACTTTATGTAGTATGTAGTCTTAACCATTTAGAATTAAATCCATTGGGAGTTGTCAACTGTATTCTAGTTAATGGTGATATATCAATTAATGTCAGACAATCTACTAGACTCCCAATGTACTGGAACCATATATCTAGCTTTATCTACATAAAAGGGTAGGTTGCAGGGTTGGTAGTAAGAGAATGTCTGATGGCAGAAGGGGTGATAACTGGAAGAAAGAAGGATGAGGGTGGCCAATACTTATTTAGATTATCAAATAAAGAGGAATATAATGAAAAACCAAAAGAGATAAGTAATATAAACTTTAGGGGTGGAAATTAGAATTGAAAAATATGGGAGTTAGTAATTTGTATATATATTTATATCATCATCATCATCATCATTTAACGTCCGCTTTCCATGTTAGCATGGGTTGGACGGTTTGACTGGGGACTGGTGAGCCAGATGGTTGCACCAGGCTCCAATCTGATCTAGCAGAGTTTCTACTGCTGGATGCCCTTCCTAACGCCAAACACTCCGAGAGTGTAGTGAGTGCTTTTACATGTCACCGGCATGACGGCAAGTCAGGTAGTACTGGCAAAAAGGTGTTTTTATGTATCATGCACAGGAGCCAGTCCAGCGGCACTGGCAATGCCTTCGCTCGAATGTTGTTTTCCACATCCCACCGGTACAAGTGCCAGTAAGGCGACGCTGGTAACGATCACACTCGAATGGTGCATTTTACGTGCCACCAGCACAGGGCCAGTCAGTGGCCCTGGCAACGATCACGCTCGGATGGTGCTCTAAGCGCTCCACTAGCACAGATGCCAGTCATGCGGTGCTGTCATCGAATTTGGTTTCAATTTCACTTGCCTCAACAGGTCTTCACAAGCAGTGAAAGAAAGGTATGCCTAAGTTGGCTGGTTACACCACTGGCATAGGTCACAGAACATGTGATTGTAGAATAAGTAATAATTGTGTATTTAATAATAACTGCATTCGAAAGGAGGTAGTATATCAATGTATAGTAAGTACACAATATGACAGAAAGGTATATGTGAGTGCGACAAAAAAACAATATGAAACAGAGACTTAATTATCATAACTATACATTTAGAAACAGAAATAGGAGAAATTCTACAGGGTTAAGTAGCTATATATGGGAACTTAAGGATGGGGGAATTAACTATAATTTAAATTGGAAAATATTAACAACAGCACCCGCGTATAATACTAAAAATAGAAAATGTATGTTATGTATTTATGAAATTTTCTTAATAATTGGGACTAAAATTCCACTTATTAACAGCTTTAAGGAATGCAACATTTCCTGTCTTCATAAAATTGGGCATACCTTTTCCAAATACCACTAGAACCTAGTATTAAAATACCCCTACTGACATAATAATAATAATTATTATTCAAGTTATTATTGATGTTATACTGTATTATATAATATATAATAATTATGCAAGTATATATAAAAGAGGGTATATATTAAGTTAGCTATAATTATATGCATGTATGTATGTGTGAGTATATATTACTCTTGTCGCTACTTTTGTATTAATATATGTGGGTATGTGTGTATATATGTATCTATGTGCATGTACTTGTGTGTGTATATATATATATATATATATATATATATATATATATATATGTGTGTGTGTGTGTGTGTGTGTGTGTGTATGCACACACATATATGTAGGTTTAGGTAGGTATGTTTATGTTTTTTGCTGGTACCTTTAACAAATAAACATTGACTAGCT
>NC_068991.1:43163667-43166467 GCF_001194135.2 Octopus bimaculoides | reverse complement strand
AACAAAATTGGTGTCAGAAGTGGGATCTATAAATTGCTGCAGTGAGTTGGTTGTTCGTCATGGCTTCAGAGGGTGCGCGTGCGAAGTGTCAGGCTAGGAGGGAGGAAGTATCCCTGGCCTTGGTTGTGAAGATGCTGGAAGAGCAGAAGGAGGGCTTCGCTGAACTCAGAAAAGAGCAACAGCAGATGCGGGAGGATCACCGACAATTTAGGGAGGAGTTCCGCGGACTGAGTAGCGATACCGCATGGTGTAAGCAGCAGATCGAAAGGCCTAACGAGAGGACGGAGCGCGTGGAGAACTTTTGTGCTGCCGAGCCTGAGGTTACTAAACCTGAGGTGGTTGCTGTTGCTGCGTCATCTCGTGATGCTCTGACGTCTGGATGCGGATCTCCTGGAGTTGAAAGTAGCAGTGTGGTCCCGGTTAGGAAGAAGCCACAGGAGTTTGATGGCAAGGTGTCGTGGGAGTCCTATAGAATCCAGTTCGAGATGCTAGCGGACCAAAACGACTGGGACGAAGGGCAAAGAGCTGTTCAGCTTGCTACTAGTCTGAAGGGTCCTGCACTGGAGGTGTTGGGCCAGCTGTCGAAAGCAGACAGGGGTCGATACTCGGCGCTAGTGGAAATACTCGAGAGGTGATATGGAACTATGTGCCAGAGTGAAATGTACAGGGCACGTATCCGCACCTGTGTTAGAGCTCGAGGGGAGCCTCTACAGCAGCTTGCCCAGGATTTGGAAAGCACGGTGCACAAGGCTTACCCGACAGCGACCCCCGACCTATTGTCTCTTCTTCTGAGGGAGCAGTTTATAGATGCACTGGACAGTGTAGAGCTGAAGGTCCAGGTGAAGCAGACGCGGCCAGGTACGATGCAGGAGGCGCTGGCTAGGGCTCTGGAGTTCGAGTCCTATGTGAAGTCCAGCACCGGAAATTTCCGGGTGAGTGGAAGCTCCAGATTCGGGGCAAGAAGAGTAAAAGTCCGTGAAGTTGAAGGACTTGGAGATAGTCGAGGACTTGGTAGGCAGAATGAGGAGATGACTGGTGTGTGTTGGCACTGTGGGAAAAGCGGACACAGGCGGCGAGACTGCTACAGTTGGCGGCGAGAGAGGAAACAGAACGATGGGGCAGGATCTGTTTTCAAGGCCGAGTGTTGGTGTTGTAAGAGGCAGGGACACAGGAGTTGTGACTGCCCAACAAGAAATGAGTCGGTAAACTAGAAGGAGCTGGTGTTAAGGGGCAACCACCAGCCAGACGTTCCAAAGGAGCCCCACACTTGAGACGGCGTGCAGGGTCTGTGATTGACAGCCTACGACTGAATGGAAAGGTCAACGGCCGGACGTGTTCTCTGGTGATTGATTCGGCCTCGGGACAGACTTTTGTGAGGTCCGATGTGTTGCAGGACCTAGAACTGACAGAGACATCGCAGCAGTTGTTTGGTGTGACCGGACATTGCACTGAGCTGAGAGGGCCAGTTCATGTCCGGATTGATGTTGCCGGATTGGAAGTTGTGCTTCCAGTTTACGTAGTTGAAATGGAGGATTCGTACATTTTGGGACTGGACTATTTAACGTCCATGGATTGTCAGCTGGACTTGCGATTGAAGAAGCTTTCGGTACAGGGAAGATTGGTCCCTGTTGAGGTGGTAAAGCGAACCACACCCAGTAGCGAAGTAAGAGCGCTACGGATGATGGTGGTACCACCGCGGTCGGAAAAGCTGCTCCAGTGTCGTGTGAGCAATCCGACTGATGGCTGTCTGGGGCCGGTGGATCCTGACAGACGAGGCAAGTTGAAAGCTAGGGTGAGGGTCAGACGAACCCTGGAAGCAGGAGCTGATAGGGTGCTGGATGTAGCAGCCAATTCTTCTACAATGGCACAGAAGATTTGTAAAGGGCAAATCAAGGGACTGTGCCAGGCAGTGGACCAGTGGCAAAGTCAGTTGCATTGTGCAGGAAGAAAGGAGCACATTAAAAAGTGCAAACGTGCCAAGTTGACTGGATCAGTGGCTACCGGAGAAGTGCAACAGAGGCAGATGGAAGATGCCGACTTAGGGCCAGTGGTAGAGTGGCTGCAGCAGGGATCAGGAAGACCACTGGGGGAGGAACTGCCCAGGGAAACCTCCAGCTATGTGAGGTATCTGCAGGAAAGTCTGACTGAGGTACACCAGCAAGTTAGAGAAGCCCTGAAGTTTTCAGGTGAAGTAATGAAGCGTCGACATGACACCCGGGCTAGTGAAGCCAACTTTAAGGAGGGTGATGAAGTGTGGTTTCATAACCCCAGGCGGAAAAGAGGACAGTCACCGAAGTTGCAGAGTCCATGGGAAGGGCCTTATACAGTAATGGATCGCCTGTCCGAGGTGACATACCGGATTCGAGGAGGCAGGAGAACTTCTCCGAAAATTGTATACGGAAACTGTCTGTGGAAGTACCATGGCTCTGGACAGTTCAGCTGGAGCACACCAGCAGGGGTTGGATCCACTTGCTAAGAAAGTCTGAGAGAGAAAAGAATCAATTTAGGAGTTAGAGATGTTGTTTGTTTTCGTCGGGACGACAAAGAGCTAGGGAAGGGGTAGTGATGCGGCCACCGAGGATGCGATTAGCATTATATCCCTATCTCCCGGGCTGGGTTTTGAACCCGTACTCTGGTCAGTTGGGGACAATGGTATTTCCTTTGTCTCGTCGGCAACCACAGCTATTTTTAACGTAGCTGCCCCCTTTCCGGTCACCGAAAGTTCAGCAGGACAGGAATTGGCGGGAAGCAGTCGGCCGAAGCAGTGAGCAGAGAATTTTGGCCAGTTAGTTCTGGCAGC
>NC_068991.1:43162266-43163402 GCF_001194135.2 Octopus bimaculoides | reverse complement strand
GCTTGTAATTGTTTGGAAACTTTGTCAACGTTATTGAACTGTCATGCCATGTATTGGAATTGTTATTATGTAATGCTCTATTCTAATGTTTTAAATGTATTCTGTGATGTTATGTAAAGAAAAAGAAAAGGTTACCCAACGCATGGTCTTCGTGTTGTTTCTTCCTCCCCTCCTTTTGCCTGTGTTGTTCTTCGTTACGTGCTCCAGCCGGGGCTTTATTATCGGTCAGGATTGTACCGACAGACGAGTTGCTAGCTCACTGAGCGTATGAGCGTTCACGCGCGCGCGCGAGTCCCCTATTCGGTGTTAGGGAGGTGCTTCGCGTGCGGGCGTTCGTAACAATATAATAGTGTCAAGTCTCTATATTAATTTCTTTATTGACTTTTACTATCCTACCTACTAATAGTTAACCTTGGATTATTTGTTTTTTATTTGAATACATTTATATATTTTTGCCTACTTTGTTGTTTATGTTATCGGTTATCCATTAACCAGCCATAATAAAGTCATGGCCTTTCAAAACAATAGATGACCAATTAGATTACAGGACTGACCATATCCCCCTTCCCCCTTCCCGCATGATTTCAGCAACTCGATAAACAAAAAGTAACGGAAAATAATTAAGTATCTTGATTAATGCCTGGAAATTTATTACTTTTAGTACCGACTAATATCACAGGTATTAATATAAACTCTAACCCACTTATTATGGACCTTTATCTCAAGCCCTCAATAGAAAACATATTGCATGTTTATATGTATCATCATCATCATCATCACCGTTTAACGTCCACTTTCCATGCTAGAATGGGTTGGACGATTTGACTGAGGACTGGCAAGCCAGAAGGCTGCACCAGGCTCCAATCTGATCTGGCAGAGTTTCTACAGCTGGATGCCCTTCCTAACGCCAACCACTCTGAGAGTGTAGTGGGTACTTTTACGTGCCACCAGCATGAGGGCCAGTCACACGGTACTGGCAATGGCCACGCTCAAAAAGGTGTTTTTTACGTGCCACCTGCATGGGAGCCAGTCCAGCGGCACTGGCAACAACCTCGCTCGAATGATTTTCTAAACGTGCCACCATCATAAGTGCTAGGAAGCAATGCTGGTAACGATTACGCTTTAATGGTGCTATT
>NC_068991.1:43160948-43161620 GCF_001194135.2 Octopus bimaculoides | reverse complement strand
ATATATGTGTGTGTGTGTGTGTGTATATATATATATGTGTGTGTGTGTGTGTGTATATATATATATGTGTGTGTGTGTGTGTGTATATATATATATGTGTGTGTGTGTGTGTGTGTATATATATATATGTATGTGTGTGTGTGTGTGTATATATATATATATAAATGTATAGATGTGTATTTATGTATATGTATGCATATGTAAAAGTGTGTATATATGTATGTATTTATATTTATAACTTAACCTTAGGAACTTTCTACGAACTATGAACTTTCTGACGAAGCCCAGAGGCACACCCAAGTACTTTAATCTTATCTACCAAATACTTCAGTTCACTGAAGGTATGGGAGTAAAGTAGGGTACTATGACCTCTTGGCTGAAACAGCTGTAAGAAAATATTCTGCTTTCTATGTTCTACATTATATATTTTAATAATTACTGGTATTTTTATACATGTAAAACATATGTTATACATGTATGTATATTGTCATAATTGTTTTTCTTTTTAAATAAATAAATAGACATAATATAATGTCTAAAAGTTGATGAATACCACCTCTTGGTCCCCTCCATTATCTTATTGCCGTATATATATATATATATATATACATGTGTATATATTTACATATATATATGCATGTATATATATATATGTATACATGTATATATATG
>NC_068991.1:43159424-43160938 GCF_001194135.2 Octopus bimaculoides | reverse complement strand
TATATATGTATGTATGTATGTATGTATACAGTAATCCCATGACTATTGGGGTTGTTACGTTCCAAACCCCACCCACGATAGATGAAAATCTGCGAAGTAGAAACAGTACTGTACTCTTTTACTCTTTTGCTCTTTTATTTGTTTCAGTTATTTGATTGCGGCCATGCTGGAGCACTGCCTTTAGTCAAACAAATCCTCCCCAGGACTTATTCTGCAAAAGCCTAGTACTTATTCTATCGGTCTGTTTTGCCGAACCACTGAGTTACAGGGACATACAAACACCAGCATTGGTTGTCAAGCGATGGTGGGGTGGGGTCAAATACAGACACCCAAACATGCACACACACATATACGACAGACTTCTTTCAGCTTCTTTCAAATCCACTCACAAGGCTTTGGTCAGCCTGAGGCTATAGTTGAAGTGGGACTAAACCCGGAGCCATGTATATATATATTTTTTCATTTTTGTAATTTGTATATATTTATTTTTTTATAAATGCAAAACAACACCATGGAGGAATCAATGTGAACTTAATAATAAACCATGATAAGTGAATCATGAGGATTACTATATATATATATATATATATCATCATCATCATCATCATCATCATCATTTAACGTCTGCCTTCCATACTAGCATGGGTTTGATGATTTGACTGAGGACTGGCGAACTAGAAGGATGCACCAGGCTCCAATCTGATCTGACAGAGTTTCTACAGCTGGATGCCCTTCCTAACACCAACCACTCCGAGAGTGTAGTGGGTGCTTTTACGTGCCATCGACACGAGGGCCAGTCAGGCGGTACTGGCAACGGCCACACTCAAAATGGTGTTTTTTATGTGCCACCTGCACAGGAGCCAGTCTAGCGGCACTGGCAACAACCTCACTTGAATGTTTTTTCACGTGCCACCGGCACAAGTGCCAGAAAGGCAACGCTGGTAATGATCACACTCAAATGGTGCTATTTACGTGCTACTGGCACAGAAGCCAGACAGCTGCTCTGGTAATGATCACGCTTGGATGGTGCTGTTAACACTCCACTGGCACAGGTGCCAGTCATCGAATTTGGTTCAATCACCATTTCGATTTCACTTGCCCCAACAAGTCTTTGCAAGCCGAGTTTAGTGTCCAATGAAGGAAGGTTGGCATGGGTGCCAGTCGTTGAATTTGGATTGATTTCATTTGCTTCAACAGGTCTTCTCAAACAGAGTTTAGTGTCCAATGAAGGAAAGGTACGCATAAGTGGGCTGGCTACACCCCTGGCAGAGGCCTCGGATTACGGTCTCACTTGGCTTGCTGGGTCTTCTCACGCACTGCATATTTCCAAAGGTCTTGGTCACAAGTCATTGCCTTGGTGAGGCCTAATGTTCGAAGGTCGTGCTTCACCACCTCATGTCAGGTCTTCCTGGGTCTACCTCTTCCACAGGTTCCCTCAACTGCTAGGGTGTGGCACTTTTTCATACAGCTATCCTCATCCATTCTCGCCACATGACCATACCAGTGCAATCATC
>NC_068991.1:43151961-43159167 GCF_001194135.2 Octopus bimaculoides | reverse complement strand
TATATGTATGTATATGTGTATGTTTGTGTGTGTGTGTGTGTGTGTGTGTGTGTATGTGTATAGTGATGGTATGTTGTTAACTTAATGTGACAGTCCCATGAAAGGGAAGAATGCTGCTGCTATTTAACCCCAGGAAACACCATTTCCAGCTGGCCATGACACATTTTCTGTGCCCTTATGTTTTCAAAGGGGAGATAAGCACCTCCACCCAGCAAAGCCAGCATCCAGAGACTAGTTTCAGAGTCATTGCTCATCATCAGTCTGGAGAAGTATGGCTTGCTAGCTGAATTTTTTTATTACGACCATAAAGATCAATACATAGATGGGACAGCACAGGACAATACATACAAAAAATGTTGTGATGTGTTTGAATTATACCTATTATTTAAAAATTTTGATGATAAAATAAATAGTCTTTTTCTATATGAGTAAGAGATATGCCCTATTGCCTCAAAGGCCCAGCAGCTATCTCCTTCCTTTCATTTCCTCCTTTTTTCCAAAGCCGATTAAGCCAGGTTCCTTGCACCCACCTTTCTTAACACTGCTTTCCATCTTTCTTCAAACACATTTCTCGACAGGGTCCTTCTCTCCAGCCCTATCTTGCTCTTCAGATGATATCTGAAGTATTGTAGCAAACCAGAGCCAGAAATAAAGGACCCTGTCATGAATCCTTGCATCCTAGTCTTCCACACACATTCTTTCAGCACAGCAACTGTACAGAAAAAACATACCTCACCTTCCTATGAGAGTCCAGTTGGCGGTACAATCTTTCTTATAGACTCAGCCAGCCGATAGCTGAACTCTTCCCAGATGCAACAACACATGTTTGACGTAAATTATCAAGCCTGATAGCTCCCGACAATGTACAAAAGTGTGCTGGATGGTTTCGTCATCCAGCCCACATCTTGGACATGTCATTGGCACCAATATTCTGTGCCTGGATAACTTATCTCGAACAGATAAAGCATTCCTGTAACGCTGCCAGGTCAGGGATTTTTGGTTATTATCCAAATACCCTGACCTGAAAGTTTTTTTGAACAGGTTGGTAAGTTGATTTTCATCGAACCCCAGAGTCCCTAGGGCGTCATCGTTTTTATACTCCACCAGCCCTCTGTACAAAACTGAGGTGGTATTCTCACTGCCGGCCTTGCCTGTCTTGTGGATCAGCACGAATGCCTGTCGACACTCCTTTTGCCATTCAGTCAGATTATGTCTATTAATGAAACCGGGTTTAAATCACTCCAAAGAGGCTGGTCGCAGAAAGAATTCCTCTGCTAACTGATTCCACACCTTATCACCCTCCAGGTAGCACCAGAGATGCCTCAGCCTTAACGCATGTCTGCACATCATCAACCAAGGCATCCTTAACCCACCCTTTAGTGGTTCCTGGCAGTCAACAAAGTGCCTCACAAATGGCTTTCCTCCCTTCCACAATATGCAGAAGAGGAGTTGCTCCAACTTGTTCATCCACGAGTCGGGACAAGGGACAATGGTCAGACGGTAGGTGATTACAGATGCAATAAACACCTGTACCACCTCCGCCCTTCCTTTCAGGGACAGAGACCTTCTGGACCAGGTCCAGACTAGGGCCTCCACCCTGTCTGCCACCTTGTTCCAATTCTTCTCCATCTGGGAGTCCAGTTCAAACCAAACTCTAAGCAACTTAACAGAACCATCTGTCCAGTGACCCACGGCACTGGACGATATCAACTTGCTCCTCCAGGTGCCAAGGCACAAGCCGATGGACTTGTTCTTGTTAATTTTTGCCCCTGCCACTGCCTCGTATCTCCTGATAGCTTCCTCTACACAAGGTAGCTGAGCCTCATTGGACACGATGATGGTGATATCATCCACGTAAGCAGAGACCGACTAGCACAACCAATTTCATTGGGGGGCGCCTCCCCCCCAAATTCTCCAACTTCCACAATAATGGCTCAAGAGCCAACATGTACAGAAGTGGAGACAGGGAACACCCTTGATGAACTGAACACTTGATCGAGAATGTCTCCAACAGGTAGCCGTTTATCTGGACTGTTGATTTGATGCCACTATACATAGTGGAGATCCAACTACGGAAGTCTGGGCCCAGCCCAACCGCTTCGAGGACTGCTGCCAGGTACTGATGGTCTACTCTATCAAACACTTTACTTTGGTCTAAATGGACCAGTGCTTCACTTTTGCCAGTTAATTTACCCAACCTGTCTAAGGTATAATGAATAAGGTGAAGATTCTCCACGACACGCGTCAACCTTGGCCAAAATCTTTAACTCTACATTGAGTAGAGTTATAGGCTTGTAATTACTTATAATATCCCCCTTGCTCGGGTCCTTCTGGATCAGCGTCACCACTCCCCAACTCTGGGAATTCTCCCATTCTGTTGCCAGTTTGTGTAGAAGCTGGCCAGCAAGTCCCTGAACAAGTCCGGCATGCTACAATAAAACTCATAGGGTAGACCATCCAACCCCGGCAACTTTTCCCGGCACACTTGGCCAACACCTCTTTGACCTCCGTAGCTGTAATCGACCCTTCACAGCACCTTGCCTCCTGCTCTAGCGCACTACCCTACCCGAACAACTGTGCGAAATGCTGATGCAAGGCCTTTTGCGTCTCATCCTGTCTATAGATCTTGCACCCTCGTTCATCTGTTAAAGACTTTATAGAGGCTTTTTTATCCCTATGACTCTCCACACAATGTGCCCATCCGGCAATGTTAATACCTTCTCATCCCACTGCACGTAGCTTAGCTCTAACTCTGCAGCAGCCTTCATACTTGGCGTTGAGGTGACGGTACAAAACTGTTCTCACCGCCAGCAATCTAGATGCAGAGCCAGATTCCAATGCCTCGTCTAAGTTCTTAACTAAGATACCCTCTATTCTAGATCTATCTAAACTTAGCTGATTGCTAACTCTAATAGACTCTAAATCAATGGCTCTCTTGAGGGCATGCCACCATCTATTATTAATGATGGCACCACATAGTGCCCTCTGTACTAACTCCTTAATCCAGGCACAGAAGGCTTTACAAGTCGAAATAGACTTGTTCATCTTCCAGTACCTGGGTCCCTGTCTATGACATTTATCTAAGTGTACCTTACATGTCACAAATTTGTGATCCGTGTAGGTACTATATCAAATTGTGGACAACTAAAAGTATCCTTATCTCTATCTCTAACGAATACCCTATCTATATAAGATCTGCATGAGCCGTTGTTATTACTCCATGTCCACTGTGGAATGAATGGCTCATCCAGTCTGTAATGGTCTACTAGATTATAGTTCTCTAGTAGACCCTTGAGGCCAGGATTTTCTTTCCTATCAGTCAAGCCAACACTATCCACCTGTGCATCGAGGATAGTGTTAAAGTCTCCTAACAGAACTACCATTTTAGACATCACTAGAAAATGCTCCAGGTCTCGCAAAAAACCCGACTGCCCATGCTCGTTAGGAGCGTAGACAGCTACCAACCTGAAGGACTGTTTACTTTCGTGAGTTACATCCAGGACGACCAACCTAGCTTCTGGGTCCAGAAAGACAGTACTTACCTGCAAGTCCAAGTTCTTCCTAAATAAGATCACCACGCCCCCCCCCCCACTCCTCGTTGGCTAGGAGAAATGAATTTTTCATAATCATTCAGAAGAGGAGAGAATGCTTGTGATCCACTCATCTTGGACTCAGTTGCGACTGCTACATCTATATCACATGTCCTGAGGTTGTCCGGGAAACAAGCCTGTTTCCATTTCGACCCCAGTCCATGCACATTTATGCACTCTAACTTAATCATTTTTGAAAAATAAAAGGAAAGAGATTACTCACATTTTCAGTTTGGGGAGAGCTGTACAAATTCACTTACCTCCCCATCCTTTTCTTTATTAGGTGTTGCTGCTGGGCTTTTCCTGGGTGTGGCAGTCGGGCTTATAATATGTTTACCCTCCGCCACTTTGGTGGTTATGTCTCTTATGGTATATCAAAGCAGTTTGGTGTGTCCTTTCTGGTCCAAAATTTTCCTCGGTGATGAATTATGGTCTTCCTCACCTCAAGTATAACTTTTACTTCCTTCATTGATAGGTCAGTCCTATTCCTTGCAAAAATAAGGGCCTTATTAAGTAGGATGGGACTAAACGATTGGTAATAACTATCAATGTCAAATTAGATGAATTTTGATTTCTTCTTGCCATTTAAGCATTGAAACCATCTTATAGTTTCCAGTGTGTTTAACCATAGGTGGAATTTAATTTTTGATATAAGGACATTAAGGTATTTATTCAGGATAAGTTTACTAAATTTCCCAATGTCTGACTTACAAGGACAGATAAGCTGCACCTTCGGATCTGAATGAAAATTTGGTTTATGGTCCTTCAGGGTAATCCTGGGTCTGGAAGGTTTGTATATTTCAGTGACATCGTCGATTTTGTAGTCACTCATTATCCTCTTGGCTGTTGAGTTGTTGTTTTTAAGAACATCTTTGCTGATGACTTTATATTTGCTAGTTATCTCTCTATGTAGAAGTTTGTTCTATAAGTCAATATCAACATTATATAGGTTTCCTGTTTTATCTGATTGGACAATAATACCTTGTGCTAGTTGAAGCTGGTTGACCTTATTCCTCAAGAATTAAGGTGATTGTTCTTTAGGATATTTTTCTTACACTTAATATTGCGTAGTAAGCTCCAAAGATCGTCTTCAAAATTTTCTATTAATATTTGTAAAGATAACTCCACCAAATATAGGAAAAAAATTCTCAACAACTTTAAACCACTTAATAAGACTTTTACTAACCAGATTCTTATCAATACCAACACTTCTAATAATAATAATAATAATAATAATAATAATATTAACAATAATAATATAAACAATTGTAATGGTACAGGCAGTCATTACAGGAAAAACATTAACATAGCTGGAAATAGTAACACGAAACAATGTCTTTTCACAAAAAAAAAACTCCTCTCATTTCCTTGCATAATCTTAATTTCCCACACAACTGCATAACCCATTTTAATGATGTTCAATACTTCAATAACAATAATATTAATAATAGTGGTAATTATAATAATAAAAAAATTAAAAAATAATAATTATAACAACAATAATAATAAGAATAATATTAGTAATGGTAGTGATTGTTGTTGGCACTCCATCGCTTACAACGTTGAGGGTTCCAGTTGATCCAATCAATGGAACAGCCTGCTCGTGAAATTAACATGCAAGTGGCTGAGCAATCCACAGACACGTGTACCCTTAACGTAGTTCTTGGGGATATTCAGCGTGACACAGTGTGACAAGGCTGGCCCTTTGAAATACAGGTACAACAGAAACAGGAAGAAAGAGTGAGGGAAAGTTGTGGTGGAAGAGTACAGCAGGGTTCACCACCATCATCTGCCAGAGCCTCGTGGAGCTTTAGGTGTTTGCGCTCAATAAACACTCACAACGCCCGGTCTGGGAATCGAAACCACGATCCTATGACCGCGAGTCTGCTGCCCTAACCACTGGGCCACTGCGCCTCCACTCAATGGTAGTGATTATAGGAGAGGTAAAAAGAAACCTATGCCATATATTTGAATGGGTGACCTGTATAACAAAAACCACCATACCAACAAGAAACACAATAATAACATAATTTGGATTATATTCCCTTTTGATAAACATTTGAAGTCTAACTTTATAAAGTCTATTCATTCTATTATTAAATCTAATTTTAGTAAATCTAGGTATGCTGGGATATTCAGTAACAGAATGATTAGATTTGGCTTTTCTGATTCTCCATATTTATTGAGGATTATTTCTTCCTTTAACAATAGAAAACTAAATCTTTACTACAATAATTTAACCTCCCATACTACTAATACTAACCCCATTTACTCAAATAGCTCTATACCCTTCACCAACGATTTCCATACCCACGCAAACTCTATCTCTACCAATACATATATGCATAGCAACAGTGCGTCTAATATTAGTGGCAATTATAGCCATAGAAACCCTAACACCTGTGAGGTTAAAAGCAATTGTAAAATGAAAAATGTATATAAAGCCACTATTACTACACATGATCTCTCTAGGTTCCATTATATATGTTGCACATAGACCCCTTTTAAATCACAACATTGTTTCCTCTGCCCCTTCATATAGGATTAGAAATAGAACTTGTCTGCTCTGCCTAGAGGAGTCTTATATAATTATGAAAATGAACGGTTCTATCTTAAATTCAAGAGATGAAAGAGTTTTTTCTTGTAAGCATATGTACAAATTCCTCTTCATTAACATTAAATAGTTTTATTGATTAGCTCCTCCTCCCCCCTTTTTTCTCAGGTATTTAGTGTATGTTTATCTTCTCGGTGTGTATATATATATATGTGTGTGTGTGTGTGTGTATATGTATGTATATATTTATGTATATGGAAATGTATATATATATATATATATATATATATATATGTTTTTTGTTGAGAATGTGTGCTCCTTTATTATTTTTTATGTTTGTATCCATCCCTTACACATGCACCCTTATGTATGTGTGTGTGGGTATGTGCACATGTGTGTCGTATGTGGTGTATGTATTGTGTATAAATGTATGTGCCTGGATTAATTCATATTTGTCTCCTTCATATATTCATCTTTGTTTCTTATCTCTTTTCGTTTTTGTTCTTTTCAATTGCTTCCCTACTCCTGGCCAATTTTTTAAGTGGAGGAACTTTGTTGAACACACCGGCCTACCCTGTCTTTGATTGCCGTCTCTCTCTGAATAAAACTCTTTGGTTTTGTCTATGCTTTCACTCTCAAACGTAGTCTTGTTCATCAGCTTTAAGCTGCCAGTAAATAATATATATATACATACATATATATATATATATATATGGGAGAATATACAAATAATAACAACAGACGAGGACAGGTGGTGTAAATAACAAAAGTATATATTAGTATGACGCTCGGGAATACGGAAAGTCTTATATATAATTATGTGTATTTCTTCTATCTTAATGAATAAAAATTCTTCTGATAGAATAAATGGGTTAATAGAAACCAATGTAGCAAAGAACACAAAATAACTGTGGTTTAGTTCCTGTTTTTAAGGCAGGAACTCCTTGAAATTTTGGGTATTTGAGTATATTTAAGAATTTAAGGATTGGAGAAAACACATGTTATAATTGCATACTTTATTCCTACATATGTTTCAAAGGATTACAACCTGTGTGATCCATA
>NC_068991.1:43150766-43151488 GCF_001194135.2 Octopus bimaculoides | reverse complement strand
ATCCACATATCCATATATGTGTGTGTGTGTGTGCATGCATACATATACATATACACATACACACACACACATATACATATATATATTTTTTCGTACACACACATACACATATATACACATACACACATGTACACATATATATTTATATACATACATAAACACACATACACGCATACATACATATATACATACACACACATACATATAGAAATATGTACTTACATACAGAACCTAATAACGCATATATATGGTTTTATACAAATACATACACAATTATACATGCTTACATATACGTAGATTTGTACACATATACACACACATATATATATATACACTTACAAACATACATACACCCCCCCCACACAGGTATACATGTATACATACATACACACAGATACAGTCATCCACACACCTATATACCCATATACACACATATATACATATATATATATATGTGTATATACACACACATACACATGTGGACACGCACACTCACAAAAACTTGTATACACAATCATATACACACATTTATATTTACACATACATAAACATCTAAATGTTTACTTATATTTTTATGTGGATGTATGTATATGGGTGTGTGTATGTATGTATATGTAAAAACACTTGAGTTATTTTCCTTTTATATATACACATATATATATATGTATATATATATATATATATATATATATATATATATATATATATATATATATATATAT
>NC_068991.1:43144325-43148807 GCF_001194135.2 Octopus bimaculoides | reverse complement strand
CCCACCAGTTTTTATCATGGGGCAAGTCCAGGTTTTTGCATATTACCCAGTGAATATATTGTGCAGCTCTATCATGCCTGTTGAGATACTCTGTAGGCGCAAGCAGACTGCACATGGAGACAACATGATCGATGGTCTCATTTTGTTGTTGGCATATACGACATAATGGGGAGCTGCCGTTCTTTAATATGTTGGCCTGGTAGTTCTTTGTAGGTAGGCATTGATCTTGGGCTGCTATGATAAACCCCTCTGTTTCTGATTTATTATTATTATTATCATTATTATTATTATTATTATTATTATTATTATTGAGTGAGTGACACTGGGGGTACAAATATACGAAGCTCAATATACCCATCATGACTAGCTGTCTGATAAGTGTACACCAGACATATGCATCACAACCACATGTGCATGATATGGTCATCTCATATCAAGATAAACAGTGTGTGACCTTGCAAGTGGGGCCCAGTTAGAATTTTCTTCAATTTTCTTGAGTTGCCCATCCTGCTTAAAACAACCCTGAATAAGGGTTGTTTTAAGGATAATGAACAAAATACCCATGTTTCCAGAGGTGAATTATTCAAACCTCAAAGAATCTTTCTCAACACGACTATGATGCTCCCCACTACTTCTGTTTGTGATCAGAGATGCACATATCATCAGCAACTAAGGGACATGTTCAACTGGTTACGGTCAAACAACTGACAAGCAAATCTGTGGTATTGAGCAGAATATTTGCTGTAATCCATCTTTTATACCAAGGCAATACAATGTACATGATAACACTTCCAGTCAGTTAAGATCAAAAGCCATGAGAGCCAAGTACAGCTCCCAAAATTACTGCAGAGCTTAATGACCACCTCAAGAAACCACTTTCCACAAAAACTGTTTGCCAGGAGCTGCACAAAGCTGGATTTCACAGGCCCAATGGTTTCCCTTTATGGCAGAATTGATAGTCAAGACTATTTAAGCATTTTATCTGATCAAATTCATCCTATTGTTGCAAACTGTTTCTGGAGGGAAAGACAATCTTTCAGGATGATAATGCACCAATTCGCACGGTTAAAGTTGTTACTGAATGGCACGAGGAACATTCTAGTGAAGTTGAACATCTTATCTGGCCACCACAGTCCCCAGATCTCAATATTAGAGAACATTTATGGTGCATTTTAGAAAAACAAGTAAGAAGTTGATATCCTCCACTATTGTCACTACAAGAACTGGAGACTGTTTTAGCTGAAGAATGGACAAAAATTACTTTGGAAACAATTCAAACTTTGTATGAGTCCACACCTCATAGAATTCAAGCTGTAATTACTGCTAAAGGCAGTTCTACCCCATATTAAAATAAATTTGTTTGAAATTTTAAGGTGTTTCCATTATTTTGTCCAACCCTTGTGTGTATATATATTTATATATATGTGTGTGTGTGTGTATGTATATATATGTGTGTGTATATATATATGTGTGTGTGTATATATATATATATATATATATATATAATAAGTACTAGGTTTACAAAGAATAAATCTTGGGGTCGATTTCTTTGGCTAAAGGTGGTGCTCCAGTATGACCACAGTCAAATGACTGAAACAAATAAAAGAATAAAAGAATATAATCATCGTCATCATACATTCCTCTTCCATGTGTTGGATGGTTTGATAGGGTATAACAAGTTTGAGACTTTCATGTACCAATGTCTACTTTGGCATAGTTTGCATGGTTAGATGCCCTTCATAGCACCAATGGACTTTAGAGTGTAGTGGGTGCTTTTCTCATAGCACCACTAGTAGTGATGATTACTTTGTAACTTTCAAAGTATAATTATAGGAGAATAGAAGAGGGATTAGGCAATATATATAATGTATGTATGTATTGCATGAGCATAACACTTTAAAGTATTTGAAGGAATGTGAGGTTTTTCAGATTCAGTCTTTTCTTAATGGCATTAGGAATATAGGTAAAGCAGTTTAAGCTAGTAATCAAACATGTATTAAGCACAAGATCATTAAGAAGAATACAGGCATTGGACTTATGTACTGGAAGTGTTTGAGCATAGCAATGCCATATAAGATATATTTAATAACAAAAGCTGTAATTTGTATTGGAAATTAAATGGAATTTATATAGGACTTTGTCAGTTCAGATCTTATGTTTATTAAAGAGGTTTGAGATTTTAAATTTGATATTGTTTAATGTTACCATGTTATTCACATTGGTGAGTGATTTATTTGACATTACAAGAAATATTTTCATCATATTGGTATTTTATATGGCCCATCAAAGTAAAGATAATTCTCAACTTTTTTAAAAAGCATTTTGTATATCATTTGGTTGTCTTCTGCTTTCTTGACTTCATTAATTGTCACCTATCTCATATTTTGTTCAAATGAATTATTCCTAAAGTCAATGGATCCAGTGATACTATATTCCATTTCTTCCCATTTTCTCACCTTTTTTAAAAACTTCTCCCTGTCATAAAACTTGCATCTCATCTAGGTTAACTCTCTACCTAATCAGTTGAACTATGAGCCTTTTTGTAACTTTCATGACTTGGTCCAGCAATTTGGTACTTCTATAGTAATTTGTCTAAAGCATCTCTCTTACCTTTGTAGCAGTTGACTATAATGCTGCTACACCAGCTGTTGTGCATGATACCTTCCTGGACAACTTGGTCAACTATATAGGGGACTAGGTCTTATCCTACTCCACCAGATATTTTAAGCATCTCAGTAGTAATTCCTGATGGATGAGGGACTTTCCCTGTCTTCATATCCTTAATCACAAGATTTTTAAGGCCAACTATTTCTTCATTTGAAATTACTTAAATATGTGTTCAATGATAGGAGGAATGAAATTATTTCCAGATAGAAATTAAAATGAAAGGTATAGTATAAAAACTTCTGTGAATTGATTTGTAGGAAAAAAAACTCTGGTAGAAAATATTGAACGAAAAGTAAATTAAGAAAAGAAAAAAATGCCAAAAACATTTAATTAATCTTTCTGCTTTCTTTCTTTCTTTTTCTTCTTTCTTTTAATAGATGCATCTTCAAAAAAGCAAGATGAATGAGGATTAGTTGATGATTAATTGTTTAACACCTTACTTTCTGACTGAGAAAACCAGATAAAAGTTGCTGAAACAATGAAAAAAGTTTGGTTAAATGCTTTATTCCATACTTCCCCTATAATTAAACTGAGGTCTATGAAACACATTTAACAACAATAACAGTAGCACAAATGTTTTCCTTTTCTTTTCTTTCGTTTGTTTTAAAATGTGACAAGCTTTTAGCAGAAGTTGATGAAAAGTATTAGAAGAAAATTCTGCAATCTTTAAGTCAATAATTTTTATGTTAACATTAAAGAAAAAAATTACAATATCTTAATTTTGATTTCTATCTCTCTCCCATCCATATTTTTTTTTTTACAAATAACTCCTGATTTCATAGAAGTAAATTCAGTATAATGTATTGTACTATCACTTGATGATGTATTCCAAACCTTCAGTAAGTCCTGTACAGGACATTTTAATTCTGTGTTTATCATTCTATTTTGCAGTGAGAAGCATCAGATCATATGGGGGGATATACCTTTGGTACACTGGCAATGTATCTATTGAAAGATTCATCTCTCATCTGCTTAACAACTCTTGTAGTCTACGAAATCTTAAATTTACTGCTTGATTTGAATCTAAATTATTATTTCTTCAAGGGTATTTTGAAGTATTTTCCTGCAAGTTTGTTTTAACTTCCTCTTGTTTTTAGAATATATTACTTGGAGACTATTTACCGTATAATCATTAATTCTGAAGCTTTTGTTGTCTGAAGTCTTGTTTTAATATCCCAAAATAGTTACCTGTGAGATATTTATAAATAATTATAAATTGAGCTTCTTGTTTTGATTTGTTATGATAATTATATTTTTTTAAATAATGCTAGCATTCTGAATTTTGCCAACCCACCCATCAAACATCCATATGAAAGGAATGTTTGAAAAAAAAAATGAACTTCTCTTCAGTTTGATAGTTTTGCTGCTTCTTAAATGGATTGTTGAATTCAATTGTTGATAGTTGAATATCTTGGTCATGGATAAAATGCACTGGTTGTTGATCCTAAGCTAGTTTTCCCAGACACTCAACTCTTTCTTAAAAGTTATTAATATCTCAGCTTTCTTCCAAAAGAATTGTCATGTGTCATAAATGAAACAGTTTCAACCAGAAATTTAAAACTAGGTTTCAAATTCAGTTTTCAATAACTTACAGTTATTCCATATTATAAACTTTGTTCATTTTTTTACATGCTATCATTGCTTGGATGGGGGACTTATTTGAAGCAGGGTTTTATGACTAGGTACTCCTGTCACCAAACTCTCATCTGTTTTTTAAATAAGAGATTTTTTTATTTGACAGGTCTTTAAAAAAACAGAGAAACTGGTTGTAACATCAACAAGAAATGTAAACTTTATCACCATTTCACTCACATG
>NC_068991.1:43140114-43143634 GCF_001194135.2 Octopus bimaculoides | reverse complement strand
AATTGGTTTTCTGTAGTTTTCATTTGTCACTTTCACTCACAAGGCTCTATTAAAAGTCACTTACATAAGATGTCAAGCAGTGGGCTTTCAAAGTAAACTTCTTAACCACAAAGCCGTTAATTGGTGAGAATTTGCTGGAAGCTAACAAATCTGTATGAAGGGAAATTTGATAAAGATATTTGGCTATAAATAAATGTTATCCAAAACAAAAAAGTGAGTGGTTTTAAAGGTGAGTCTGTAAAAATCTATTCTTGAACAAAATTTTTAATTTTTATAATATGTATTATTTCTGGATTACAGTAACAAACATAAAGATGGGCTGTTAGTTATAATATAGTTGTAATTTCTTTCTAATACATTAGATGTGTGATTGGATAATCTGTTCCATTCATCCTTTCTTTGAGTGTTATCAGAAACAAGTGGTCTGCTTTGACAGTGAGAAGATAAATAAATATTTATTACACAAAGAAAAAATATAAAATAGTGCAGAGGTCTGTAAACAAACAAAAAAAAAGTCATACACTTCTAGTCATGTTCAAAAATCCTTTCTTTCTATCTTTCTATAATTCTCAGTTTTTCTTTCAACCCTTAATCAAAGGGTGGATGGTCATTAAGATATTGGAAGAAATGGTAGAATAAAATCTCAATGTACTGATCCTCATAGATGAACTGCCAAAAGACCAAGACTGATAGCAATATACTGTGGTAGACTTAGCCAACCTATACCTGTATGGAAAAAATCCAACATTGAAATATTTGTGATACTAATAGCAATATTTATTTGTCTGTGTATGATACATAGAGAGTGAGAGATGGCATTGTAAGGTGAAGCACAACTGGTATAAAGTTGTAGTTGTTGGTTGCCAACAACCATCTCTCATGAGTTCAAACTTTACTCTTACATCTAAGTAAGAAATATAAGTCTATTTATTCCATTTGCTCCAAATCTTTAAATCTTATCCCATAATTGAGTCACTAGAAATATTGAGAAGATCTGGTTGTATAACCATTGTGTGAAGAAAGATTCAAATCAAGTGCTACCCATCATCTACTAGTATATCAAAAATGAATTCAAAATGGTAACAAAATCTTTGGATTTTCCTGTGTAGGTTGTGATGCATGACAAGATCTATGTAGGTGAGGGGTAGGGGTGTGGATTTTTTTCCATCAGATATTTCATTTCTTTTGAATCTGAATTTTAGATTTGGTTGGCTAAATTTTATATTTCTTTCTGTTGAATTTCCTTTTTATTCAGTTTTGTATATTTTTATATCAGACTTTTCTACTTTATTTTTTTAAAGGCGTTTTTGTCTTTATTTCACATTGTATAATTTTAGTGATCTTTTTGTTAAGGGTCTAACATTTCTGCAAAATGGTTTGGAACTGAGATTTTATCTTGAATCTTGTACTTTAACTCAATGTAGCCTTGCATATATAAGGTTTTGGACATGCTATACATTGTATTAAGTTCTTATACTGAATCATATGTTACATCCTTGTATAAAGTTTTAAAGTTCATATGACTAAAATTAATTTTTCCCACCTAGATATTACATCTAAAACTGCTTCTACCTTTTCCTTTTTAATTGAAAAAAAAAAAAGAAAGCTACTTCTTTCCTCATTGAAACTTTTAAAAAGTTATTTACACTTACTTCAAGTAGTGGATGGTTACCTTGGGAATTAACCCCCCCCCCCCGTTCCTATTACCACCACCTTCTTTGACATAACGTTATAGACTTGGTTAAATCAGTATTTTTAATCCCTGAAACTAATTGTGATAATTTGGAGATAATCGAAAGTTTTGGTGTTATACATCTATGTATGTGTGTAAATATATGCACAGTGGTTAAATTCTTAACCATTAACCTTTATTAACCAATTAGAGGCTGGTTACTTTGAGTTAGCAATAAAAAAAATGTTGGTAACTATTTGAGAGCTTATGATTACTTCAGTCATTATTTTATGCTCATGAATCATTGTAAATGAATGTATATATCCCAGTACTTGTATTACACTTTTTTAAACATTACCACTGAAGATGACCACTGGTGAAATTGAGAGTTCAAGTTTTTTTCAAATATCAGAATTTCTTTTAAGTTCGCCGTCATAAAAAGTGTGAAATTATTTGAAATTTAATGATAATAATAATAATAATAATCTTAAAAATAATAAACAGTTCTTAAAATAATTTTAGTTGTGAAATGAACTATACATGAATTAAAAGTTATTACTATATGCATGTATGTGTACATATATATACGTGTATACATATATGTATATACATATACATACACATATGTATGTCTATATATTGGGTCATCCCATAAATAATGCGGTTCTTTTATACTTCTTTTATTTTTCAAAATTAAGCTAAACAAAGTTCTTTTTTAATCTAAAATATACTCTCCTTCATTTTCTGCAATGCTTTTCCATCTATCTGGTAGATTGCAAGGTCCCTCTTCCAAAATTTACGTGTCTGTGATGAAAAATACTCCTCCAGTACTGTTCTGACCTCGTCTACAGAATTCATATTTTTTCCGTCCAAACGATTTGGAAGACTGCGGAATAAGTGATAATCAGACGGGGCAATGTCTGGTGAATATGGTGGGTGGGGAGTCATTTCCCATTCAAACTGCTCCAGCCTTTAGAATGTCATCCTCGCTGTATGTGACCAACCATTATCCTGATGGAAGAACACCTTTCGTCCTGAAACCAAAGATGGTTGTTTTACTTTTCGTGCTGACTTAAGCCACTGAAGCTGCTTGCACTAGATCTCCTTTGTTATTGTTTGGTTTGGGTTTAAAAGTTCAAAGTGGACTAAATCTTTCATATCCCACCAAACAGATAACAACACCTTAAGTGGGTGAAGACCTTTAGCTTGGGGTGCTTGTGTTTCTCCTTTCCCTACCCACTGCCTTTGACACTTGACATTTTTATAGCGAACCCATTTCTTGTCACCAATCACTATTCAGTCCAAAAAAGGTCCATTCATGAGATGTGACAGTAAAGAAGAGCACATATTCACTGCACACAATTAGACTTGAAAAGTTTGTGAGGAACCAATTGACCCAATTTGCTGATTTTTCCGATGGCATGCAGGTGTCGATGAATGGTTGAATGACCAAATCCCAGCTTTTCTGCTGGTTCCTCAACTGTTATGATGGGACTTTGTTCCACCAGGGTTTGCAGGACATCCTCATTGAGCTCTACAAATCTTCCAGCTTGTCTTCTGTAGTTTCTGGCTCAGAATTTCTGGAACCACCGTTGACACTGGCTTACACATATTGTCTGATCCCCATATACTGCATTAATATTCCTTGCACTTTCCGTTGCATTGTTGCCAAATATGCTCCTTTGCCACTTCCATTATAGCTTTGACAAAATAACTGTTCAAATTGAACTGCACCCTTCAAAACTTGCACAAAGAATAAGAACAAGGTAAAATTATTACCTGCTTTTATAGCAAGTTGAAGCAGGTAGTTTATCTCACCCCTCCAATTTTTAGTTCATGCCATTGAAG
>NC_068991.1:43138492-43140006 GCF_001194135.2 Octopus bimaculoides | reverse complement strand
ATACAGATAGATAGAGAGGTAGATATATGTGTGAGTACATGTGTGTGTGTGTGTGTGTGTCTGTAACATACACACTCATATCTACAATATAATGCCATAATAGTGTAATAGCTATATTTATCAGTTTTTTCTGAACTTCTATGAAAGTTTTCAACATTGGTTGAATAGTAAAAAAGATAATAATGAATAAGCCATGAAATAAGCAACAACAATTTAATATTTGGGAAATTCTTCACCAAATTATTGATAATTAAGACGATTTAAATCTTACTACTCTTACTCCAACCAGATACCAAAAATCTGTCTGTCTGTCTATCTATCTATCTATATGAGCATATGTAAATGTGTGTTTGAGTGTGTGCATTTTTGGAGATTCTATTATGTTAATATTAATAGAAAAACATAAGTTGAATTTTATTGAATACACCATCAGACATGAAAAGGGTTATTAATGTTTATATCTAAGTGGTGTATAATATATATATATATATATATATATAATTTATAAATCTTCTGGTCTTCATCTGCAGCAAACTTCATGTCTGTGTTTATGGCATTTGCGTAATGTGTGTAATACACACATACACACACACACACACACACAGACACACACACACACACACACACACACATATAGTTAGATCATCAGTGGATTATATATCCGAAAAAGAAGCACACTCTAAAGGTTAGATCACTTATGTATTTACATGAAGTTAAATATATGTCCAGTCATAGAGTGACCAATGGTTTCGCATCCATAAGGCACTTAGATTTATTAATCTAATCAGACTCTAATGGTTGATGGCAGTAGAGTCTGGCGATTTATCTATAAAGTTAAGCACTTTAGGGATACAAAACCATACGTCACTCTTTGGCCAGATGTATATTTAATTTCATGTTTTTTTAGTATATTTGCTAGTCTCTGCACATGTTTACATATAGTGAGAAATGCTTGGCTTTGAAGAGTTTTACCTCTTCTTTCTGACTTTTAATATATATATATACATATATATATGTGTGTGTCTGCATATATATGCATATATATATGCATATATATATGTGCATATATATATATGCATATATATATGTGCATATATATATGCATATATATATGCATACATATATATGCATATAAACATACATATATGCATATATATATGCATATACATACATATATACATGCATATATATGCATATATATATGTATATATATATGCATATATATATATATATATATATATATATATATTTTTCATTTCATTTCAAAGTTTCAGCTCAGAGCTGTGGCCATGCTGATGCACTGTTATTACAGGGAGCCTCTTACAATATGTGGCACTTGGTGAAGAATGGAGTTTGATTTAGCAACTCTCATTTGCACCTCCTGCCACGAGGTAGGTTCATCTGGGACTCTCGATAGGAAGAGGTCCAGCTTTGATTTAAAAACTCCTACATCTACTTTGTGCAGATTCCTCAGGCTCTTTGGGAGAATATTAAAAAGCTGTGGGCCCCTGAAT
>NC_068991.1:43134308-43134746 GCF_001194135.2 Octopus bimaculoides | reverse complement strand
TATATATATATGAATATATATAAGCGCAGGAGTGGCTGTGTGGTAAGTAGCTTGGTTACCAACCACGTGGTTCCGGGTTCTGACCCACTGCGTGGCACCATGGGCAAGTGTCTTATACTATAGCCTCAGGCCGACCAAAGCCGTGTGAGTGGATTTGGTAGACGGAAATTGTATACATGTATATATATGTATGTGTGTGTTTGTGTGTTTGTGTTTGTCCCCACAACATCGCTTTACATGCGATGCTGGTGTGTTTACGTCCCCGTAACCTAGCGGTTCAGCAAAAAGAGACCAATAGAATAAGTACTAGACTTAGAAAGCATAAGTCCTGGGTTGATTTGCTCAACTAAAAAAGGGTGGTGCTCCAATATGGTAGCAGTCAAATGACTGAAACAAGTAAAAGAATAAAAGAATAAGAATATATGCATATGTATATAT
>NC_068991.1:43127804-43133919 GCF_001194135.2 Octopus bimaculoides | reverse complement strand
ATATATGTATTTATATATATCTACATATATGCATATATACATATATATATATATATATATATATATATGCACATGCATAAATACATACACAAAGACATATATATATGTACATATAAATATATGCATATATATTTCTATGTACATATAAATTTATATATTCATATATAAACGTTTATATATGCATATATATACATATATATAAACACATACACACTCACATATGCATATATTCATACATACAGATACGCTCAAAATAATAATAAAACTAGCATTCGCAAAATTATAAAAAATGAAATTTGCATTTCAAATATTTTATTTGTTGAAACTGTAAATGATATTCTTATCTTTACCTTTTATTGTTTGATTTCTTAGTTTTTTTTGTTGTTGAAATAAAATAAAAAAAAAGAAAGAATTCTTTCGCATTTGAAGGGAGACTCTTAACTGTCACTTTATATGTAAATTTTGGTTCTAGAAGAAATGAAGAAGAAAGATGGAAAAAAAGAATTACAATACAAATTGTAACTGCTGCTGTTTCAATTAATTGTTTATTGTTTTGTTGTTGTTGTTGTTTTTTATTTTCTTGGATGTTGAATACATGAATGCTTTCACTGTCTCTTGGAAATAAGATTTACTAATATTTTTTACATTGTTTGTTCTCCTTATTTCCTTTTTAAATACTCCTTTGACTCTTTTGCTTCCAAATTTCTATTGCAAAAACACTGCCTTTCTTTTAATTAAATTTGAAATTAATATGAATTTTGTAAAATAATGTTGTCATTATAAGGCAGTGCATGGTGGCAGAATCATTAGCACGCCAGGGAAAATGCTTACCAGCATTTCATCTGTGTTTACATACTGAGTTCAAATTCTGTCAAGGTCGACTTTTCTTTTCATCCTTTTGGAGTTGATAAATTAAGTACCAGTGAAACACTGGGGTTGATATAATTGATTAGTCCCCGCCCCCAATTTCTGGCCTTGTGCCTTTAGTAGAAAGAATTATTAAGCTGGCATTTGGAACATGAAATTTTGATAGAAGGTTTTAATTCATACTCTTTATAAAAAGGAAGTTTATAGTTCAGGGACTGTCTCAGGTGGGTGTCAAATGGGTTAAAAAAATAATGTGATTATATTAAATTTTTGTTTTAAATATGATAAACCAATCTTATCAAATATCTTTAGTTACCAAGCAGCACTGATCTATTGGTAAAATTTGAAACCCTGGCCATTGGTTTTGCATTGTGTAATGTGAAGGACATCTCACTGAGGTTATTGATTAACCTCAGTTTACCCCTGACTAAGTGATCTACAATCAAAGACATTCCAGTTGTGACTATTTAGATGGAACTTGTGGAAGAAGGAGATCCAGGAAGAGATGGGATGACGTATTGAAGGCCAATCCCAAGACATTGAACCTTACAAAGGAGATGACAAACGACCAAGATGTCTGGCATCTTGCTGTTCTCAAGAAGACCCATCACAGTAGAATTGATACCAGTGCTGGTGCCACATAAAAAGTACTGGCGTTGATGCCACATAAAAAGCACTTGTGCTGGTGTCATGTTAAAAGCACAGGTGCTGGTGTCACATAAAAAGGACTCAAAGGGTATCCAGCCATAGAAACCATACCAGAACAGGCATTGGAGCCTGGTATGACCCCCAGCCTTACTAGCTCCTGTCAAACCATCCAGCCTCTGCCAACATGGGAAACAGATGTTAAATGATGATGATGGTGACGATAGCCTGTTAGCTGAAGAGTTGTTAGTGTATGTCTTTCTATGCATTGTTCTTAAATAAAGCAATAAAGACAGATGTTTGACTGGAATTCAACTAGACATTTCAATAGACATTTTACTAATGTAAAGCTACATAGTAGGATACAAATATGGCAAATTTAATGATTTCTTTATAGATTGAAAAAAACCCCCGACAAACAGCCTTAATCAATTTTTGACCCTTATTGGGGGCTCATCAGAGATGTTTACATCACTTGATGAATACTAGAGATATAATTAAACCAGTTTGTTTATATACACAAATCTGCTAAATTCTGAGAACTGGGTTACTAACTTGAATATTATAAATGCTTAACATTTAATATCAGTGGCTTGTCCATGGAGATCACAGTTCACACAGGCATGATTTAGTATACATGAACCTACATAGTGGAATAGAAACATGGCAAATTTAACTATTTCTCTATAGATTGGAAAAAAAAAATGACAAACAGCCTTATTTGATTTTCGACCCTTATTGGAGTCTATATCACTTGACCAATCTCAGAGAAATAAGTAGCCAACTTGTTTATATACACAACAAATCTAGTAGTTCCAGAGAATTGACATAGGCATGGATATACGGTTAAGAAGTTTGCTTCACAACTACAGGTTTCAGAGTAGGTCTCATTATTTATCTTAGAGAAGTGTCTTTTATGGCAGCCTTGGGTTGACCAATGCCTTGTGAGTGAAATTGGTGAATTGAAACTGTGGAAGCCTGTCATATGCATGTGAGTATGTATGTGTGTGTTTTTTGTTCCAGTTTTATAACTGAGTGGTTCAGCACATGAAGATCTCTAGAATAAGTATCAGAACTTAAAAATAAGTACTGGGGGCAATATGATCCACTAAAAACCTTGAAGATAGTGTTCAAGAATGGTCATGGTCCAATGACTGAACAAGTAAAAGAGTACTAGATTTCTTGGCTTCTGCTTAAGCATTTAAATGCCAACATCATTATTGTTTTAAGTCCCTCTTTTCCATGATCACATAGATTGGACAGAATTTGTTGAGGCAAATTTCTTACAGCTGAGTGCCCTTCCTGTCACCAACTCACACCTATTTTTTAAGTAAGGTGATATTTCCCCATAGCCAGACATATTTTCACAGAAGATTGGGAATGAATGACTGCTTCTGTTATAATGACACTCATTTACAGCTATCATGTAACGTCATGGCAAAGAGACGGTAACACGCGCACGCACGCACACACACACACACACACACACACACACACACACACACACACACACACACACACACATTATACATGATGAGCTTCTTTCAGCTCTGACTGGCCTGAACCCAGAAACCAGAACCATGTGGTTGAGAAGCAAACTTCTCAAACCACACCACTATGCCTCTAGCCTATACTATGTTTATATCAAATATCTGTTTGAGCAGAACTAATGGAAACTATTTTAATCAAGGGACCTATTACATGCAACATGTAATACTCCATTATGACCAATATACAATGGTGTTTATATGACGAGTTCTACTTTGATATTACATAATGACTGAAAGAAGTAATTAAGAAAGTGTGAGCAGATATATAATTTTGACTTCTACTTTGACTGATCCACTGGGAGTTCTGTGGAAATTATGGTCTACAAAGAGAAAAAATGTGGTATGAGAAAACCCCAGAAGGAGTCTCTGAGAATGAAGATTGTAAAATCCTATGGGATGCAATAATTCAGTGTGATCACCTGACCAGACATCAGAAACCGGACATTATTGTGATGAATAAAAAATAAAAAACTTGCATGATAATCAACATAGCATGTCCCAGTGACAACAGGATCAGAAAGAAAGAAGAAAAACTGAACAACTACGATGATTTGAAGTGGGAAATACGAAGGTTGTGGTCAATGAGAAGAGTAGACGTGATACCAGTAATAATTGGTGCACTTAGAAGTATGAACATGGCTCTAAAAGATTGGCACAAATTTAAAGATAGAACACCTACAAAAATCAGCATTGCTTGGAAGTGCAAGAATTCTTTGCAGGGTTCTTGAAGTATGACCAGTAAACAAGTGTCACCTTCATCTGCTGGCTGTGGACAGCTGACACTTTCCATTGTATCCAGCAAAATAAGCTGAGAGTTTTTATCAAATAATAGTTCTTTTTTATTTTGTCATAAGGCCAGCAGTTTTGAAGGGATAGGGATAGTTGATTACATTAACCCTAGTACTTTATTTTATTAACACTGAACAGATGAAAGGCTAAGTTAACTTTGGTGGGATTTGAATTCAAAATGTAAAAAGCCAGAAAAAAATGCTAATAAGTATTTTCTTCAAACAGCTAATGACTCTGTTATCTTGCCACCTTAATAATAAGATTAATAGTTTCAAATTTTACCACAAAACTAGCAGTTTTTTTTGTAAGGGGAGGGGGTTAGACAATGACATTGACTTCAGTCAATGTAATAAGCTTATTGCAACTGTATTATAACTATACTATAAATGGATAAAAGAGGGAACAGAAAGCAGCAATGATTCAAGTAAGGAAAACAGCAATGATTGTCAAAAGTACTTGCATTGTAAACAGGATAAAACACAAGAAGATGGAAAATGGAACAGTAAAAGATCCATAAAGTGGAGGGGATGCATAGACATGTCAAGAGAAGTGTTGATAAACTTAGGGCTGCAACTAACAACCAACACAGGTACTTTATTCAATGATTGGACAATTCTGAGTGTATAAAAAGTGTTTCTGAAAGTCATTGGTGCTGCACTGATTTTATGAGCATGACCATAGGTGGTAGAAGAATTCAAAGAAATAAAGAAGTAAGAATCACAAAAAATAACAGTGCTTTGATAGTTATGAAAGTATCAGTCAACAAAAAAAAACAAAAAAACAAAAACATAAATTCTTAAACAAGAAAGTGGTCTGTCATCATATCTACTGTTTAAAAATGAATTAATGTCCAAACATGAAGATGGTTACTTTCTTGAAATGAGCAATGTTTAAAATAGCAGTAGGAGCTATGATACAATGATACATATATCTAACTAAGAGACTCTCTAATGATCTCCTGATATCATCTATGCAATATTGAGCCAGTGAAAGTTTGCATTATAATTTTTACACCATTTTCACAAGCACACACAAGATAAAGCATATTTTCATTGGTATATTTAGGGAGCCACTTTCATATTTTGATTGAACATTTATTTGTAAAACAAAATTTTAACAGAACAATATTAGACATGGAAATTAAAACTGTAACATAAGGTCTTGTATTTGGAGTTATGATGCTTATAAACGGTTTAGTGTAGTGTAATGATTCTGTAAGGAATGGCAGTCTGTACTATGAGGGTATGTTCAAATGAAAGACAAAGATGGCCTTGGCAAAATAGAAAGGGCTGCAATACTTTTTACCCAACTCTCTAAGGATTCTGTCTGTCAATCACTCTTATAACTGCTTCTGATTTAGGCACAAGGCCAGCAGTTTTGGGGAGGGAGTTTGTCAATACCATTGACCCCAGTGCTTGGCTGGTACTTTATTTTATTGACACAGGATGGATGGAAGACAAAGTTGACTTTAGTGAGATTTAAACTCAGAATGTAAAGAACTGGAATTTGTTCAACTTGCAGATGATTCTGTCAGTCTAATTTCTTTAATAATAATAATAATAATAAGAAGAAGAAGAAGAAGAAGAAGAAGAATGATCCATTAGGAGCTCTGTGGAAATTATGGCTTACATAGAGTAAAAATGAAATATAACCAAATCTCAGAAAGAGTTACTGAGAATGAAGACTGCAAAATCCTGTGGGATGCAATGGTCCAGTGAGAGCATCAGATCAGACATGGTGAGTAAAAAAGAAAAGAACTTGCATGATAACCAGCATAGCATGTCCCAGTGACAACAGGATTAAAAAGAAAGAAGAAGAAAAAGTGAACAACTATGACGATTTGAAGTGAGAAATATGCAGGTTGTGGGCAATGAAGGGAACAGACGTGATACTAATAGTAATTGGCATGCTTGGAAGTATCAAAACTCAACTACCAACATGGCTCTAAAAGATTGGTATAAATGTAAAGATAGAATACCTACAAAAATCATCATTTCTTGGAACTGCAAGAGTTCTCTGCAGGGCTCTTGAAGCATGATGAGTAATCAAGTGTCACCTTAGACTACTGGCTGTGGACAGCTGACACTTTCCACCATACCCAGCAAAATAAGCTGAGAGTTTTCATCAAAATAATAATAAAAAAAAATAATAATAATAAAAATAATAATAATACTTTCTAGTATAGGCACAAGACCTGAAATTCAGGGGCAGGTGATAGTCAATTACATCGACCCCAGTGCATAACTGGTACTTTTATCATTGAC
>NC_068991.1:43125859-43127794 GCF_001194135.2 Octopus bimaculoides | reverse complement strand
AAAGGATGAAAGGCAAAGTCGACCTTGGTGGAACTTGAACTCAGAGCATGAAGACAGGTGAAATGCTGCTTAGCATCTTGCCTGGTGTGCTAACGATTCTGCTGCCTTAATGATGATGATAATAATAATAATAATAATAATTATTTCAAATTTTGTAACAAGGCTAGCAAATTTAGAGGGAAGGGTTAGTTGATTACATTGAACTCAGTTACTGACTAGTACTTAATTTTATCAACACTGAAAGGATGAAAGGCAAAGTTGACTGTGGCAGAATTTGAACTCAGAATGTAAAGTGCAACAAGAAATGTCTCTAGGCATTTTGTCTGATGTGCTAACAATTCTGTCAGCACATTGTTTTGACAAATATGGAAGTTCACTCTCATAAATGAATTGATGCCATCACTAAATAAGAAATATATGGATAAAATGTAGAAACCACAACACAACTGCCACTACCATACTGCATTATTGAACATATAAACACACAACAAAGATGCATGTGCAAGAGGATTTGCTTATTTGATTATTAATGTGAATAGTCAAAATTGAAGGTGAACAAGCATCAGAATCCTTATTTCTTTAAACTGTTAGAATAAAAGTAGAATGTCATTAAATTGTAATTCCACAAAAATAGAGTTATAGCTGAAACTGAACCAATGTGTGTATCTATTATTGGTGTAATAACTATCCCAACACACAACAACAAAGACAACAACACACACACACATGCACAGGGGTGCTGAAAAGTTCTTGGCTTTGGGTAAAAGAAAATGCAGGAGGATCAGTTAATTATGATTTTATTCAACATACTCAGATTCACTGTAAAAGAACTCGGAAGATTAGGCCTCCAACCTGGCCTTTTGCAACACCCTTAAAGCCAGGGACTTTTCAACACCCCCTATATATATATATGTACATATATATTTTTACACATACACACACACGTCTTGAGAGAAGAGGTATGCCTATAATCCTTTCAGGCCCTCTCAGATATGTGGCATTGATGCATTTGATGTTCAACTTGAAAACATGCAAATAACCCACTCCAGCCCTTTCCCCATGCACACATACACCACTGCATGGAGTTGCTGTTAGACTGTTGATATGTATGAAATGGAGATGATAAAGAATGAATCTGATGATTATTACTAATAGAGTTCAACAATTGTTTTATATATATATATATATATATATATATATATATATATATGTCAACTGCTATAAAGGTAAAGGTGACATTTTGGATACAAATAATTACAGAGGTATCAAGTTGTTGGATCAGGTAATGAAAGTCACGGAGAGGGTCATAGCCCAACTAATTAGGGAGAGAGAGTCAGTTTAGATGAGATGCAGTTTGGGTTGGTTCGTGCCAGGGAAAAGCACCACTTATGCTATATTTTTGGTAAGGCAGCTTCAGGAGAAATACCTAACCAAAGATAAACCTCTGTACCTGGCTTTCGTTGACATGGAGAAAGCCTTTTACAGGGTCCCCCGTTCCTTTGTCTGGTGGTTAATGAGGAAACTGGGGATAGATGAATGGTTAGTGTGAGCCATGTACAGGGACGCTGTCAGTAAGGTTAGGGTTGGCAATGAATACAGTGAAGAATTCCGGGTAGAGGTAGTGGTGCACCAAGGTTCAGTCCTCAGCCCCCTCCTATTTATCATAGTCCTCCAGGCAATAACACAGGAATTCAAGACAGGATGTCCCTGGGAGCTCCTCTATGCTGATGACCTTGCGCTAATTGCTGAGTCACAATCCGAACTAGAGGAGAAGTTTCAGGTGTGGAAGCAAGGACTAGAATCAAAGGGCCTTAGAGTCAACCTAGCTAAAACCAAGGTCCTAATAAGTAGAAAGGTAGACAAAACACAAACCCCTTCAGGTAGATGGCCCTGCTCGATCTGTAGAAAAGGCGTAGGTAGAAATTCTATAAGATG
>NC_068991.1:43125182-43125634 GCF_001194135.2 Octopus bimaculoides | reverse complement strand
AAGGGTCTCTTGCTCAGAGTAAAAGGCAAACTGTATGACGCATGTGTACGAACAGCCATGCTACATGGCAGTGAAACATGGGCCGTGACTGCTGAGGACATGTGTAAGCTCGCAAGGAATGAAGCCAATATGCTCCGATTGATGTGTAATGTCAGTGTGCATACTCAATAGAGTGTAAGTACCTTGAGAGAAAAGTTGGACCTAAGAAGCATCAGTTGTGGTGTGCAAGAGAGACGATTGCGCTGGTATGGTCATGTGGCAAGAATGGATGAGGATAGCCGTGTGAAAAAGTGCTACACCATACCAGCGCAATCATCTCTCTAGAGGGAACCTGTGGAAGAGGTACACCCAGGAAGACCTGGGATGAGGTGGTGAAGCATGACCTTCGAACATTAGGCCTCACTGAGGCAATGACTTGTAACTGAGACCTTTGGAAATATGCTATGCGTGAG
>NC_068991.1:43120346-43124387 GCF_001194135.2 Octopus bimaculoides | reverse complement strand
AAAAGCACCCACTACACTCTCAGAGTGGTTGGCGTTAGGAAGGGCATCCAGCTGTAGAAACTCTGCCAGATCAGATTGGAGCCTGGTGCAGCCATCTGGTTCACCAGTCCTCAGTTAAATCGTCCAACCCATGCTAGCATGGAAGGCGGACGTTAAACGATGATGATGATGATGATGATGATGATATATATATATATATATATAGATAGATAAATATATACACACACACACACACACATATATATATATAGAGAGAGAGAGGGAAAGGGAGATACATGAGATACACACACACATACATATATATGCATATATATATATGCATATTCATGTACACACATTTGAATATATATCTCATCTCTCTCTCACTCATGCACTCTCTTTCTCTCTCTCTCTCTCTCTCTCTCTCCCTATATATATATATATATATATATGTAAGAACTTTTTCACATATATATATTGCTTCTTTTTCCTTCTTTTCCTCCTCCAGATAATGGTGCTGTATGTGTGAATATTATTTATATTTCAGTAACTATACCATTAGATCCATACATTGGTTCCATGCCAGTATCAGTTCAGTTCTACTGAAGTAAAGATGGTTCTATAGCATAGTGGCATATGATGCAGAATGTCAGGAGTGTTTATGCGTTATGTTGTGGATTTCACTCATCTTCATTTTGTCCATTGGGATTTTGCCAAAATTTATATCAATTTTTGTGTGATACAACATGACAGCTACTAAATGATGTAGTTACTTTTAGATTGACTTTGGATTATGCTGCACATGCATATACACACACACACACATTCATACAAACAAAAAAATACCTTAGATCCATCGATAAAGTACCTATTAAATACTGAGGTTAATGGTATCAATTAGACCAGACCCAACAAAAGGCTATTACACAGATTAGTAAAGACTTATTTGCTAACACACTACAGACATTAGCAAACTGACGTGTGGTTTTTTTTTTTATATTTGCTTCATCTAACACTAACACAACAGCTTCTGCTTTCCTGAACCAACTTGCAGCATACTCTCTCCCCTTCAGTCCATCTGACACACTGTATCTTATCTCTCAGACCTTATTTTAAATGCTTTACCCAGTCATTCTTCTGCAGAACTGCAACCCTCTGAAACTGATCCCTGCAGCAATATCACCAGTTTGGGAAGGGCTGAACATATCATGAGCTCTACTCCTCTCTACTTGACTTACTTTGAAAAAATAAATACACTTATATCAGACTCTACTACACACTTCCCTGTAATTGTATATTGAACTCTTTAATGTTTTTTCACATAAATCTCTAATCACATACATACATACATACATACATACATACATGTAGACATGCATACATACATACGTGCATGCATGCATGCATCCATCGATCCATCCATCCATCCATCCATACATACATACATACATACATACAAATATGCATACTTACATACAAACATATGTACATATATTCCTACACATATAATACATACATGTGTGTGTGTGTGTGTGTGTGTGTGTGTATGTGCAGAGACAGAAAGAAAGAGCTGGAAAACTTAACAGTGTTAGAAATTTTAAAAAATAACTCACACTGGCAGATATAAATAACTGAAGAGTAAATAAAAAATAATAGCCACACTCCTGTCTCACAATAAAACATAGAATTTAACAATAGAGATTTTGAAATTAATACAAGATAGATTTTTCAAGCTGAATCAACAGGCAGGAGTCGTAGGGGTAGACCAAAAATGAAGTGGGGGGATAATATCCATGGTCTCAGTTGGTTATGCTTGGGGTTCTATATAAAAAATCTAATGATGGTTGTTTCTGATATGATCCTATGGAAGAGGAGCCTGAGGTCTCTACCACCATGACCATCTCAGGAATAGTCTGTGGAGAAGAAGGATGGAAGAATGGATGCAAAAGTTTAATTTGTTTTTTTCATTTGCTGTATTCTAGAGGAAGGAATGGTGCTTATGTCCTTTGCAGGTCTTCCAAAACTGGTGAAATCAATGTTTTGATGTTCTGCTTAAAATGTTGTGAGCTGAGAATCATAAGAAAGACATAAGCAGAGAGGTAGTTCCAGGACACAGAGGAAGAAGGACTGGTAATACACATTGTGGTTTTGACATGTAGAATAAGCTTTAAGTGAAACAAATATCTTTGACTGCTCTTGCAGATGATACAAAAGTATCTCAGAGGATACAGAACCCTGGAGATATTGCACACCTGCAACAGGAGTTGGACACAATATACTGGTGGACTGAGGACAATGACATGCAGTTTAATGCTGGAAAATTCCAAGCCCTGCATTACCAACACATGGAGCCGAATGAAAAGTAAACAGGATACACTGGCCCAGGAGGGATTGTAATCCCTGAATCAAATCAGTGTGCGACCTGGGCATTGACATGAGCAATGATGCCTGTTTCCAGGCGCATATTACTAGACTGGCAATAAAATGTAGACAATTGACCAGATGGATCCTTAGAACTTTTAGAATAAGAGAACAAGAAACAACAATTTCAATTATTGCTTTCAACTATAGTCATCACACAGTGTAAAATTAATGATGGAACTCAAAGCAATCCAGCAAAGCTAAACAGAAGATCATCTTAATGCAACATGTCATCTACTTGGAGAGACTGTAAAAGTTAAGACTCTACTCCCTAGAAAGAAGGTGGAAAAGATATGGAGTGATACACATCTGGAAACTCCTAGAAGAACTTGTACCAAACTTTGGCATTGAAAGTTACACAAACAGCAGAATGGGTTGCCACTGCATAATACCAAAAATCCCGACATTGCCATCAGGAAACAGGACCTACAGCTCTTCAATATCCTCCCAAAAAGCTTGAGAGGCCTACATGGGTTGGATGTAGGCAGCTTCAAAACAAAACTGGATCTCCTCCTGTCAAGTATTTCAGAGGAACCTACCTTGTGGTAAGAAACACAGATGAGGGCAGTAACATCAAACTCCCTCATTCACCAAATGGCACATATTAGAGGAGGTTTCAAGTGGTGAAAGTGTAACAAAGCTAACAACAGTGCCCCGGCATGGCCAAGCTCTTGAGGTGAAACTAATAAAGAAAGTAAAGAAAGAAATCATATTCATGAATAGCAATAAACAAACACTTTTATATGCATAATATAGAATTTGTTGTATGTTTGTTAAGTGTGTGAATTAAGAAACAATGAAATTGCTAAAAGATGAGAGCTGAGAGAGAGATCTTGTATAAATGTTTGTACACTTATAACAAGGATACTCTTTTAAGAGTGTAAGTTAATGGATGAGAAATATTATATTAGATATCTGTCTTTAGACACATGTTTAATAAGAAAAAATCCCTAGTGACATCAGAATTTCAAAGTTTTTATAAGCTCACCAAAAATTTCTTGAATATTCCATAAGACCTTTAGACATGAAAATTAAGCTTTCCGTTTTGTTGGTTAATGCCTATCAAAAACTGATGTCAAAGATGATTGAGTGTAAAAATGTCTGTGGATGTCATGAAAGAGTCCAGATAACAGATAAAACTAAAATTAACTCTGGCCACCAATACCAAATATAGTCATTATTCACTAGTGGTTTTGATTTTCAAACTTACACATTCCAGATTTGAATTTGAGGAAGGCTGCTGCTGCTGCTGCTGCAATAACAACAACAACTGGAGTACTTGGAATGATATCAAAAGGAACAAACAAATATATAGACCAAATTTCTGGCAACCCCAAAATAAGTGAATTTTGAAAGATCATACTTATGGGTGCCTCACATCATCATCATCGTTTAACGTCCGCTTTCCATGCTAGCATGGGTTGGACGATTTGACTGAGGACTGGTGCAACCGGATGGCTACACCAGGTTCCAATCTAATTTGGCATAGTTTCTACAGCTGGATGCCCGTCCTAACGCCAACCACTCAGAGAGTGTAGTGGGTGCTTTTACGTGTCACCCGCACGAAAACGGCCACGCTCGAAATGGTGTCTTTTATGTGCCACCCGCACAAGAGCCAGTCCAGGGGCACTGGCAACGATC
>NC_068991.1:43116927-43119742 GCF_001194135.2 Octopus bimaculoides | reverse complement strand
GAGCTCTCTAAACTTGGCCCAGGCTATTCTTATTCTAGCAGTTACACTTTCAGCGCACCCACCCCCACTACTAACTTGGTCACCCAGATAGCGGAAGCTATCAACTACCTCTAGTTTTTCTCCCTGGAATGAGATAGAAGTTGTTTCCTGTTTGTTTACAGTGTTTATTGCACCTGAACATCTGCCACATACAAAGACTAACTTTGTAGTTAATCTGCCTTTGATATTGCTGCACCTCTTATGTGTCCATAGCTTGCACCGGGTACATCTTATAGAGTTACTACCTACTCCTTTACTGCATACTGAGCAGGGCCATCTACCTGAAGGGGTTTGTGTTTTATCTACCTTCCTACTTATTAGGATTTTGGTTTTTGCTAGGTTGACTCTAAGGCCCTTGTAAATCCCTCTCTATATAAATTCAATCTTATTCATTTACTTTTGTTATAAATTTTATAAAGAATTTTTTTTTCTTTTAACACACAGACCTCAGTACTTTCAGCTGCATGTCCCCTCGACTGTTTGTATTTTTTGGTGCAAAAACTTGTAATCCCTTGATATCTCTGGTTCAGATGTGGGTACAGGTTATATGAATTAAAGCATAGGCAAAGTATAATTATAATAACAACAACAACAACAGCAATAACAAATGAATTTACCACATCATTTCTGGCTGTCCAATCTTTACAGAATCAGTGTACACAGATGTGGCTTAGTCAAGAGCTATGCCAATTGGGCAATATGCTGCCTCTTCAACATGAAAATTGAGAAGAGGTATGAACCTATATCAAACATGATATAATACCATGATATAGGTATAATAATCTAGAATATTCTTGTCTAGATTAACATGGAGACCAAGGCAAACTGGTCAGATGCAGCTACAAGAACCTTTGTTCTCAGGCATCTTGATCCTTTATAACCAAAATATCTCCAGGAAAGGAGCTGAAAAGCTATCAAAAGGATCTTGAAATGGAACTAAACAGGATGTGGGGTATGAAAATAAGAACAGTTGTAACTATAAGCACAAGTTCTGAAATTTAGTGGGAGGGGACTAGACAATTACATCGACCCCGATTATCAACTGGTACTCATTTCATCAACCCTGAAAGGATGAAAGGCAAAGTCGACTTTGGTGGATGAAATAGCACTAAGTATTTTGTCTGGCATTCTAACAATTCTGTCAGCTTGTTATCTTAGAAACAGTTGTAATAATAACTGATGCTTTATAGAAGATAAAGAAGAACATGAACAAAAGCATAAATATAATTCCAGGGCTTATAACTACATAACCCTTGCCAGGCAATATTCCTCATTCTATACAAGACACTTTTAATTCGATAACATGACTCACACAATACACTTTGTCTCACATATAGAGTTCTACATGTGTACAATTCAATAAAATACACATACTCTACATAAAATAACATATGACATGCTCTTACATAATTGATTCCTAATACTGTAATGTCCTGCACACCACCACTAGCTTATACAACTATCACCCAATAATATAACAGAATCTTCACATTCCATACTCTACATAAATTCATCCCAAACTATTTTTAACTATTGCTCCCTTCCTTTCACTAACACATTTTCAACCTTCCACTTATTTAACAAAGTTAAACACCTCACAAAAAGTCACAGCCAACAGGTTGATCACTATTAAATGATTACTTGCATGTAAATCATTTCATCAATATAACATAGAATGTAAAATCAACATTTCAACCATTAATATAACTAGATCACACACACACACACACACACACACACACACACACACACACACACACACACACACACACACACACACACACACTAAATATTGAATAATATTTTTTGAAAATTATGACATGCATACATATATGTGTATATATGCATGTATATGTGTATGTGTGTGTTTTTGTGTATGTATTTGTTCCAAACCACTGATCGACAACTGGTGCCTCAGCATGGTTGCAGTCTAATGACTCCACCACTACCACAGTATTGTCCTTAGTATGCCACAAAATTTTCCACTGTCCTTCAGAGAGTGGTACTGTTCAGTACTCTATACAGATAACTACTCAACACTAAATCATATAACACAACTCACACAGACCATTCAAAACACAAATCACTATCAAACAAAAATTACACAATTCACATAATGGATATTGTATACAACAAACTAAAGAAACACTAAAATAACACCAAAACTAAGAAAATAAACCCTCACAGCAATGTAAAAATAGCTTTAACACACAAAAACAAACACAATCCTACATTCTTTAAAGACAATTTTGCATGCCACACCTCAGGAACATAGAGGTGCAGTAAGTAGAACCTCACAGGAAACTGTTGGAAACTTGATAGTAATAATAATAACAATAGATGGATAGAGTAAATAGGCATAAAACCTAGTTTAGTGCAGCTCCAGAAAACTATATTATTAGGGACAGCTAGGATAGGAAGGCTCTTGACATCTAAGGTTACTTGTAGCTTGATGTTAAAAATTTTTATCTTTCCAACAGTTTAATCTGTTGTGTGTCTATGAAATGATGATGATGATGATGATGGTGATAATAATAATAATAATAATATTATTTTTTGAACCAGTGGAAGACACGCAAGATGTCGAAATATTGTTCACGAGATAGCAAATGGCACTCTTCTTTTAATTTTGACTCTATATCTTCAGGAGGAGTTACCTCAATCCTTTCTATATAAACGAAAATGAAGTAGATTGACAAATTTATTTTTTGAACCAGTGGAAGACACGCAAGATGTCGAAATATTGTTCACGAGATAGCAAATGGCACTCTTCTTT
>NC_068991.1:43103146-43116254 GCF_001194135.2 Octopus bimaculoides | reverse complement strand
TGAAAGGTACTCTTAAGTGGGCTGGTTATGCCGCACTGGCATAGGCCACGGTTACAGTCTCACTTGGCTTGCCGGGTCTTCTCAAGTACAGCATATTTCCAAAGGTCTTGGTCACTTGTCATTGCCTCGGTGAGGCCTAACATTTCAAGGTCGTGCATTACCACCTCATCCTGGGTCAACCTCTTCCTCAGTTCCCTCTACTGCTAGGGTGTGATACTTTTCCACACAGCTGTCCTCATCCATGTACAACACATGACCATATCAGCGCAGTTGTCTCTCTTGCACACCACATCTGATGCTTCTTATGTCCCGCTTTTCTCTCAGGGCACTTACACTCTGTCGTGTATGCACACTGACATTACACATCCAGCGGAGCATACTAGCTTCATTCCTTGCAAGCTTATGCATGTCCTCAGCAGTCACGGCCCATGTTTCACTGCCCTGTAGCATGTCTGTTCACACATATGCATCATACAGTCTACCTTTTACTCTGAGCAAGAGACCCTTTGTCACTAGCAGAGGTAGACACTCTCTGAACTTTGCCAAGGCTATTCTTATTTTAGCAGCTACACTCTCAGAGCATCCACCCCCGCTACTGACTTGGTCACTTAGGTAACGAAAGCTATCAACTACCTCTAGTTTTCCCCCCTGGAATGTGACAGAAGCTGTTTTCTGCACATTTTCAGTGTTTATTGCCCCTGAGCATTTGCCACATAAAAAAACTATCTTCCCAGTTAGCCTTCCTTTGATATTGTTGCAGCTTTTATGTGTCCATAGCTTACACCAGGTACATCTTAGCATTTTGTAATAATGATGATGATAATAATAATAATTATAATAATAATAACAACAACAACAACAACACTCTAGCCATCCCAGTTATAAGTTACAGCTACAATATTCTTAACTGGACTCTAAATGAACTAATAAAAATAAACAGGAAAACAAGAAAAATAATGACAAGATTTAGGATGCACCACCTAAAATCTGACACAGAAAGACTATATATACAACGTATTGAAGGTGGTAAAGGACTTATACAGCTAGAAACCATTACAAAATAACTACCATAGGACTACAGAAATACCTACTTCAGAAAGCAAGGAAAACTAATACTGACAGCCACAAAACATGAACAAAACAAAAAACTGTTTTCAGTCTTTAAGGAAGCTGACAAATACAGAAAAGAAGTCATAGTACCTAACAACTACGAAGGAAAAGAAGAAACAGCAAAGCTGTAAATCAACTGAAATTCAAACAATCAGGCTGAGTAAAAAGTAAGCAACATTTCGAAACATGAAATTCATTACAATATATTTCAACAATGCAGGAATTTTATTCATCAAAGTAAGTACCATTACAATCAACACATTTTTGCCAATGAGTTACAAGTTTGTTTATTCCAGTAACATGAAAATCTGGAGTTCTGGAGCTGACAAACTCTTTGAACGCACTTTCAGCATTGGTTTGATTTTTGAACTCCTTCTTTTGCAGGAAACCATCAAGGTGCTTGAAAAAGTGGTAGTCAGTAAGAGAAAGGTCTGGGGAATAAGCTGGGTGGGGAAGAACGTTGTAGCCAAGTTCCCTCAACTTCTGGAGTGTTGTTAGTGAAATGAGGGGTCAAGCATTGTCATGAAGAATGATTGGCCTTCTTCTGTTGACCAGTCTGGGATGGAGGAGTAGCAGTCTTTCATTCATTTTGGCGATTTCATGGCAAAATGTTTCTGCAGTAATAGTTTTTCCAGGTTTTAAAAAGTTATAGTGGATAAGTCCAGTAGTACACCACCAAACAGTCACCATAACCCTTTTGAAAAGCTTGGGTTTAGGGAAAGTTTTCGGTGCTTCATTTGGTCCAACCACTGTGAAGAACATTTTTTATTATTGGACAGAACCCACTTTTCATTGCAAGTTACAGTACAGTCGAGAAATGAATTGGTCTGGTTATGGAGAAGAAGTGGTGAGCAAATTTCATATCTGCGCATCTTCTGATTTTCATTCAAATCATGTAGTACCCTTTTGTCAAGCATTTTTGATTTTCCGATCACATGCAAATGGTTGCAGACAGTTTTCTGGTTAACTTGAAGTTCTTTTGCCGGTTCTGGAAAGGTTTTACATGGATCTTTCTCAATGACGGTCTTTAATTTATCGTCATCGGTGACAGAAAACAGAAATGATGTTCCAGCAAGTGTGAGAGACTACGGGAATATTCGAGATGAACTGACTGTTGTTGATGAGGCATCTTCAAAGCTGACAAAGTTGTAGTTCCTGCAACACTACAAACAGAAATGTTGAACAGAATTTTTGATTTCAGAGTGACAAAGTGCATACTCAGAGCCAAAGATGTTATATTCTGACTAGTAATGACTGTACAAATTGAAGAATTTGTAACACGATGTTCTGTGTGCAACAAGAACAGAAAGAGTAATCCGAAACAACTGTTGAAGAGCCATGAAGACTACTTTCTCTGTTAACCTTCCTGTGGGCATACCATATGGAGTTTCTACTAACACCTTTTCTTCATATTGAGCAGGGCCACCTCCCCGAAGGGATCTGTGATTTGTTTGTTTTCCTACTTAGTAGGACATTTGTCTTTGCTAAATTAATTCGAAGGCCCTTTGGTTCCAGACCTTGTTTCTGAAAATTTCTTCTCTAGTTTTAGTAGTGATCCATTAATAAGAACAAGTCATCAGTGTAGAGGTGTTCCCAAGGGAAGCCTGTCTCAAATTCCTCTGTTATATATTGGAAGACTATGATAAACAAGAGAGAGCTGAGAACTAATCCTTGGTGAACTCCTACTTATACATTAAATTCCTTGCTTCACATATTGCTGACTTTCACTTAACTAATAGCATCCCTGCTTCTTGGAATCTTCCTAGCCTGAAGGAGTACATTCTTCACCAGAGAAGGTCTTTGCATTTATGAGCATGTATCTTGCTTCCCAGTGAGAATGTAGTCAATCTCGTTGGAGTGGTCTCTGGGTTTGTAGGTTATCTTGTGACTGGCTAATTTCCTGAAGTTTGTGAAGCAGATCATTAGGTTATTCACATCATAGAACTTCAGCAGCCTTGTTCCCTCCTCATTTTGGGAACCAATTCCATAGCCCCCATATACATTGTGGAAGACCCAGGTGTTGCCCAACATGTCCAATGAAATCACCAGCCACAAAGATAAGGTCATTTGCCTTTGAGGTAGCCTACAAAAGAATATCATAAAAAGAATCCTTTTGATCATTTGGCAGACCCAGTTGGGGACAGAGATAATTGTTGTTGTGCTACTCTGCAAAACTAGTCTAAGCTTAAGGACCCTATTGCACACTCTGACTACCTCAGTTTTGCAGAGTAGCCCAGAAACAATTATCATCATCATCATTATTTGAGCTGACAGAATTGTTAGCACACTGGGCAAAATGCTTAGTGGCATTTCGTCCGTCCTTACATTCTGTGTTCAAATTCCACTGAGGTCAACTTTGCCTTTCGTCCTTTTGGGGGTTGATGAAATAAGTACCAGTTATGCACTGAGGTTGATGTAATCAACTAGCCCCTTCCCCCAAAATTTCAAGCCTTGTGCCTTTAGTAGAAAGGATTATCATTATTATTATTATTATTTCTAAGGTACATAGTCACACATTTTTTGGGAAGAATGGAGTTGAATTTATTGCTTATGCATTCTCAATACTTGACTAGTATTGATTTCATTAAATCCAGAGATATAAAAGTCAAAGTCAGCCTTAGCATGTATGGACACAAATCCAGTATTCAAATCTTTCTGCTACAGTAATACCATAACAACAGTAGCTCCACCACCACCGCTGTCACCGCCACCACCACTACCACCACCACTTACAACAACAATATTTTCTTACATAGATACAAGGCCAGAAATTTTCCTGGGAGGAGTTAGTTAATTAAACTGAACCAAGTACTTGACCAATGTTTTATTTCATTCAATCTGAAGGGGAAAAAATGCGAAGTTAAACTCAGTAGAAATGACCCCAGAACAAATTCCAGAAGACATTTTTTGACTCTCTAACAATTTTGTGGTTCCACTATTTGAACATATGCTCAACAACCTGAAATTTTTCTAGCTAATCTTCCTCACCTGGTTACTATTCCTATTTATTAACGAATCCTTCACTACTTGCTTATTTATTGGTATTGTCTTCATTCTGCGATGAAAAATCCAATATTTACTGCGAGAGAGAATCTCTGACCAAAACACCTGTGAATGTAAATGGTATAACAGTATTTCTAAGACATCTTCAAGCAGTTTTGAGAAGTCTTAAAGAGATGAGGGTAGTAAAATATTGTGTCATTTTTCAGGAATTCCCATATGGAAGTGATATAGTATGGTGTGTCCTGTGTTCTTTTGGGTTGTTGGAACACCATTGCACTTTGACTTCATATAATGATTCAACGGATAATATATACTGCTATGGATTCTTGGTTGTGTATCCTCCACTGAATCATTTCATTATAGAATAAACTTCAATTTTGCATTGTAAGCTAATGAAAATGAAAAATAATATCATACTGTGCTTACAATGATAAAGTGTACCTCTCTGTTGTGCCTATTTACAGTCAGACAGAATGACTCAGTGATGCAGTGTAGATGACAGAATACATATGTTTTTGATCTGTTGAACAAGCAGCTCAGCATTTTAAATTCTTATAAAAAGTTCACTTAAGAAGAAAAATATCAGATTTCCAGTATCTTGACTGATCTTTTCTTTTGGATGCATTACTATTTGTTTCTTCCTCCCTATTGTTCATCCTTTGTTTTCAAAGCTGACCAAGATTTTACCTTTTATCACTGCATGAGACCATCTTTGTTTCTATTATACAAACTTCCTGTTTCAAAGTGATTTAAATTATAACCTTTCATTAAAATTTCACATTAATTTATGTTCCATATACCAGTTTACTAACAACAATGTTATTTTACAGGATACTTCATTATTTTCAAAATTAATTGAAACAAAGGCTGTATCATTTCAACAGAAATAGGGTAACACAAGCATCACAGAATATCAACAGTGGAGGACACAGCCACACAGGTGACCAGGGACTCGCGACTGCTCCTATGCTACCTATGCTACATCTTCCATGCAATAAAACTACAGAAGTAATGGTATTTCATTGTTGTAGATGTGTGTGTAGTATTCTAACTGCTGGTTTAGCTAGCCTGTCAATGCCACTGATGTGGAGGTGGAACACTTTTGCATGCTGATAGCACTTCTTCCACTTGATAAATATATTGAAGACAACATCATTTGTTATAAACCAATAAGATTGTCAATACTTATTGGGAGATTCTTCATAATCATTTGATCTACAATCAAATCTAAAAGTGCATCCTGCTGCTTTAATAAAAGGGGCCCTTTGGATAATGTAGTCCAAAGTAGACAATGATTGAAAAGAAAAAGATAGGATTAGTATGGCTAGAATAACTTTGTCCATATGAGTGGTCACTCAGGGTCAACTTGGGATAAATAATGGTAACAGAGAAATAGAAAGTTAAGTTGATTTAAACTAGACTTCAGTTTTGTCAAGTCTCAAATGACAATACCAAAACAATAATGCAAAGTATCAATAAATCAAAATATTATTAGACATTAATTTACAGCATCTGAAATGATAGATTGTAAATCTCATGTATATTGATATATATACTCATCAATCTTTCTCTGTGCGATTATTGATTGGTTCTTCAATACTATAACTAACTGGTTTTTTGACATTACAACTGATTGGTTGTTTAATAGTACCATTTATTGATTGGTTGTTTAATAGTACCGTTTATTGATTGGTTGTTTCAAAGTACAATTGATAATCCACTGTCTGAAATTCTGAAATCCAAATTTTTTTTTAGATGAGATAAATGCTACATGGAAAATTGCAGGAAGCACTTGAAAGTTTCCCTAGAAATGTACCGTTGTTGCAAGTTATGCACTGAGATGTCAGTTGCTGGAAATAGCATCACCTGCTTGGGTTGAACCAAAGTATAAGAAATGGACTTGTTTTGGTGGAAATGTTGTCAGAATGTAATTATTATACAGGGAAATAAAGTTTTTGTTGCATTAATACCAGCACTTGTTCTTACCTCGTTTGAGCATGCTGAATTCAAATCTGAAGGTTTGTTTTCCTCTGTAAGGTTTAGATTTTATGCAATTCAACTTATTCTTTTTTCTTGAAATTTGGACGCCTCTCACAGGGTACATGGCCCATCTCAAAACTTTATGGCCATACAGTCTAAAAATTAGACTCAAAATAACCACTTGCTACATACACATACACACACATACATATATGAAGGTGCATGGCTTAGTGGTTAGGGTGTTGCACTCATAATTGTTTCCCAGACTGGGCATTGCATTGTGTTCTTGAGCAAAACATGGTGCACCTGTACAGGTAATGTCGATTTAATGGAGGGAGTGAGCTTATATAAACACAAACATTTGATCACTATAAATAAATCATCTGTGTGGTCTAACGATGGGAGAGTCCACTGTTTGTGTGTGTGTTGTGTGTGTGTGTGTGCATGCATGCGTGCGTGCGTGCGTGTCTGTGTGTGTGTGTGTGTGTGTGTGTGTTGGTTAATAGATAACACTGGTCAAATTTCTTGTTGCATTGAGGGCACAGATTTCAGATCTGAAGTTGGTTATTTCCTAAGTGTTCTAATTTTTTTTACAATCAAGGTATTTCAAAATCTCAAAAATTTCATCTTCATCACATTGACATCATAGTCTATCAGGAGAAATATGTGATTAAACTCTCTTTAAATTAGCAGGATAATAAAAAAGAAAATGCAAGACAGTATAAATTTATTCAAGAACACAATTTGAAACACTTTCCCAAATAAGCAAAGGTTATAGCTCATATAAACTGGTTGATAAATAAGACATTAGTTACTATGAGGAGGCAAAGCTCAACTGCAGTCTATTCATGCAAGAATTTACACTTGAAGCTCTTGTGTTTGTGGACTGTCTCAGGGCAATCTCACTTAATACTCCACCAGTAGTCTGTCTGCCATTATATGTTTGTCCCATCTTCTTTGGTAATGCTCTTCTATGATCTTGAGGTCCTGATGAAACCACTCGCCTTGTTTGTCCCTTATTGCTCCTAAGTTCTCAGGGAATCTAATCAAGAAATGTTACAGCCAAGATTATGAAAAGCTGACAACATTATCTATGGAGGATCATAGTTGTCAGCCTTTTTTTATTACCAATAAAGTTTTCTTTTACTGCCACAAATGAAAGCCATGCAGTCCTTTCCTTGTCATTCATCTTTCTGGCAAATTCTTGATCATGTACAAGTGTACGAATCTGCAGTCCATCAAACACACCTACTTTGATCTTCTTGAAGGACAAAGCAGGGAGAGCAGAGACTATGTTTTGGAAGCATTCACCATCAGTGTTTAATGCTTTGACAAACTGTTTCATCATGCCCAGCCTGATGTGGAGCAGAGGTAATTAATTAATTTGGCCACAAACAGCTAGAATGCAAAACTTAAATTTGCTTGAAAACTAGAGCATGTAGAACACAACTGTTTCCAGATTTGAATTTAGCAGGTTAAAAACAGTAGGAGTTAGTAAAATCAACTTATGCAAATGATATTTCAAAAAAATTTGTTGTTCTGTATTATCTGTGCAAAACTGAACAGATTCCACACTTATATTCAAAGATGTATATGGTTGGACCCACGATTCTAAGGTAGCTGATTTGATTCCTGAACCAGGCAAACTAAGTACACCGTTTGATGTTTTTAGTCTACTCAGCTACAAATGAATACCAACCAACTGCTGGTACAGTCCTCTCCCCCTCCAACTGTCACTTGATGTTCCAAAGGATAAAAGGTAGGAAGGCTGAGCAGTACTTAAAATCATGAGTGACAGCATGATACAAGCCACCAGATCATACTCATACACTACAATATTTACATAAAATTACCTTTGTAACAAAAGATGTATTGCGAAACATAAATGTATTCAGACTTGAATCTCATTTTCTAGATGCAAATATTTGTAAGAAATCGTTGCTTGGATATTTAGCCAAGATTCAAAACCTTAGCCTAGAGTTTCTTATGAGATCCTTTCCTTTGTTTTCAGCATTTATACTTGAAATTTATGATGTCTCCAGTCACTCTTATCTTGGTCTCTTTGAGTTTGCATTCTATGCTCAACTGGAAGTCAACATAAATAAGACAAGTTACATTCCTTTTTTCTTGGGGACACACACAACTTCTCCAATAGGTATAAATAGAAACCCTGATGGGAATATTAACAGTCAGTATTTTTCACTTCCGCATATGCTCTATGTTTTTTGTTTTCCAGAAAGCAGCTTTTCCTAACAGACACACATCTAAGGGTGTGTGAGTTTTATTTTTGTCATTCTGCTTGAACCACTAAACTGCTGGTTACTACTATAGCTTTGTATAATATACAAAGCTATGTGCAAATAAAAACTAAGCAATATTTTTCTTTTCTGATGTCTCATAGAGTTTGAACAATTTAACCATAACATAACCTGTTACATTTAGTGACCCCAATGTAGTTTGAATAGTCTTTACATATTCAATCAATTTGAAATCTGAATCATTTCCACTCCCAAGCATTTCAAATAAAAAAAATAAAAGATACAAACTGTACCTGCAAATTTTAAAAAAATCCCATGAATTTTTAGTGTAACCTTTTTTCAAGTTGATGAAGTCAAGCAATTGGGAATAGTTGTAGGCACTTCATTGATTATGGTTTATTAGCAATGACTCAGCATTAGACTGGCAGTAGATGCCTGTGATTGTGATGTCTTTCATTGTATTGTTGTGTAAGTGGATACTGTTGGAAATGTTTGTCACCCAATACACTACACTGAATGCCAATAGTGAACTTTTTCAGGAAACTGGAGGCATCCATTGAAATTTGTAAAGTTAATTAGAGTCCTCCATCCATCCATCTTCTCTGCCCACTATACCAGTGGGGTTCATGGGAATAGAGTTCTCAGATACTTTCTCTATAGGTTCATATCAGAAGCAACCATTATTACACATTTTGGTTGGATTGCCAAGCATGGGCAAATGAGACTACGAATATCATCCAATTATTGTGTTCTTAGTCTACCCCTATGTCTCCTGCTGGTTGGCTCAGCTTGAAGAATCTGTCTTATGGTTCTTTCCAGCAACATTCTAATCATGTCTGCAGTACTGGAGCTGTGACCTCCCAATGTGGAGAAGTAGTAAAGAAATTCCCTGATCTCCAAGTTATGCAATCTGTCGAATAACATTACAATTTGTGTGGTAATCTATGAATTAGTGTGCATATACTGTCATCATCATTATTATCATTATCATGTTACAATGCCTTGATGCTGGCATGAAAAGAGGATGTGATGGATCATCATGATCCAAATCCTAAGGACTAATGCTTATACACATCATTTTTGATGCTCTTCCTATCAACTACTTTACAGAATGAATTGGGTGCATTTTCTTATGGCACCAACACTTGAAAGGTTGAATATACCTCAGACAGACAGGGATCACACATCTCTACACTTTCTTCACTCACTTGCCAACCACTTTACAATGAGTATTGGGAGCATATTCTTTGTGGCACCAGTACTGAAGATGTTGTCTTGCTCACCAATCACTGCAGAGGGCTTGAAGCAGGCAAGAAAGACCATCACCTCTTTTGGTGTGCCAGCACAGGAGGATATGGTGGTTTCTTTGTACATGGTAATTACAGAGAGGACTCAGTATGGAGATCAAGGAGGAGAAAATAGGAAAGTAAGTGATGACAGCAGAAAGGCCAGAAAAAGTTGACTAAGGTAGGATTAGGAGTATGAATGTAGAGAATACTCAATAATCAAGGACATGTATGTTCAGTGGCTCAGATGTTTGATGAAGGGAAAAGGAGAGAGAGTGATAACATCAGAAAGATCAGGATGGGCGGGTGAAAGAAGTATGACAGAAAAGGCAGAGTAATTTGGGGAGTGATTGGCAATAGCAGAAGTGGACAGAAGTGGAATAATGAAACAAAGAAATGATGAGACAAAGGAAAGAATTGGTGATGTGTGCTAATAGATATAGCCCAAAGGAGGGTGATGGCTGGTAGTACAGAAGTGTAAAGTTAGAGTGTACTGGGTAAAGGAATGAGGTTGGTCTGATGCAGTCTCTTATACATAGGCCTAGTAAAGGGTGATGAAGAAGATGCAGCAGCACAAAGTGGTGGGGAGATGAGAGAAGGAGGGCTATGAGTAATAAAGAGATAGGTGAAGTGGGGGTGAGAAATAACTAGATGAGAGGTGGGGCGAAGGATGCTAAATAAAGGAGTGACAAATACAAGCATAGTAGGGTACAAAATAAAATATCTACCATTAACTCTTTAGCATTCAGATTACTTTGTCAAATGTAATGCTTATTTATTCTCGTTCATTTGAATTAATCTTGCATTATCTCATAACTTTGAGATTTCAATGATGTGATTCTTTATTTTTAGAATGACATTGTAAGACAGGTGTGAAAGGCTGGATCTGGCCAGTTTGAACATAAAACAGATAGAATATTTAGACTGGATAAGGTCAGTTTAAATGCCAAAGGGTTAAACACAATCCTTCTGTATGTGATGTGTCTATATAGGCATGGCTCTGTGATAAGAAGCTTGCTTCCTATTCATATGGTTCTGGGTTCAGTCCCACTGCATGGCACCTTGGGCAAGTGTCTTCTACTAGAGCCCCAGGCTCACCAAAGTCTTGTGAGTGGATTTGGTAGACAGAAACTGAAAGAAGCCCATTGTATACATGTATGTGTGTGTGTTTGTCCTAGTCCTATATCACCACTTGACAACCAGTATTGGTGTGTTTATGTACCTGTAACTTAGTGGTTAGGCAAAAGAAACTGATGGAATAAGTACTAGGCTTAAAAATAATTCATTCAACTAAAGTCCTTCAAGGCAGTGCCCCATCAAAGTCCCAGAGCACAAGGCCAAAACGAATAGGAATAAGATTCCAAGGGAGAGGAAGATCCTCATGAGATGACAGACAAAGGTTGCAAATCGACTCAGCCAACAACCCAAAAGTAATGAAAGGTCCCATCTAAAAACAACACTGATGGAAATTGAAAAACGCCTGCAACAGTCCTATGTGAGGGAGAGAGCAGATAAAGAAGCCTGGGTTATAAAAGATATTAAGTCAAACCCAAAGGCCTTCTTTGATTACGCAAAAGAAATAGCCTCAGTACGCTGCAAGATAGGACCTCTCCTCCAAAAGGATGGCTCTCTCACAGATAGTCCAACCAGGATCAGTGAGGTACTGAATGACCAGTTCAAAAGTGTCTTTACCACTCCGTTGGAACACAGACAAGTGAACAAACCAGTGGACGTCTTTATCATCTCACCTATAACCAGTGAGGCAGTTACGATGGAATACATCGACATTAGCGAAGAAGATATACTACTAGCCATAAATGAGGTGGATGCAAACTCAACTGCTGGTCCTGATGGTTTCCCAGTAACTCTCCTCAAATCATGTAAGTATGCCCTGGCAAAACCCCTCCAGATTCTCCACCAGGTCTTTCTTGCAAATGGCAGACTGCCAAGCAAGCTGAAGGATGGAATAATATGCCCAATCCATAAAGAGGGAAGCAGAGCAGAAGCCAAAAACTATAGCCCTATCTCTCTGACTTTACACATCAGCAAAGTCATGGAATGGATAGTCAGAGGGAAACTAATTGCATTCCTTGAAGAAAATAACTTGTTGAGTGATACCTAGCATGGCTTTTGACCAGGTAGGAGCTGCCTAACTCAGCTTTTACAACATTATGACTGGGTGTTGAGGCAGTTACTCAACAACTCAAATGTGGACGTAATATACTTTGATTTTGCAAAAGCCTTAGATAAAGTATATCATGATATGATATGCCACAAACTGCATGATCTCAGCATAGCTGGAAAACTTGGAGAGTGGTTACATGACTTTCTGAAAGACAGAAGTCAGGCAGTAGTGGCCAATGGAGCCACATCAATGAAAACACAAATAGCAAGCGGTGTTCCACAAGGCACTGTCTTGGGACCACTACTTTTCATAATGGCCCTCTCAGATATGCCCTCAACTGCCCAGATAGCCACCCTTGCTAGCTATGCAGACGATACGAAAGTCTCGCAGAAAATACAGAGCCCCAGTGATGTTGCACATCTGCAGCAGGAGTTGGACTCAATTTACAGATGGACTGAGGATAATAATATGCAGTTTAATGGTAAAAAATTCTATGCATTACACTACCAGTGTCCAAAACTGAATATGAAACTTACAGGGTACACTGGTCCACAGGGAATTACAATCTCAGAGCCTAAATCAGTGAGGGACCTGGGTATTGACATGAGTGACAATACCTTTTCCAAATGCACATTACCAGGATAGCGACAAGGTGCAAACGACTGGCTGAATGGATCCTAACAATATTCAAAACCAGAGATGAGGAAACCATGATGGTTCTATGGAGGACATTTGTCCTCAGTCGCCTGGATTACTGCTCCCAGCTATGGTCACCCAACAGTGTAATATTAACAGCGGACCTTGAAGCAATCCAGCGAAGCTTCACAAACAAGATCGTCTCATTGCATCAACTCAGCTACTGGGAAATGCTGAAGCAGCTAAGACTCTACTCCCTGGAGTGAAGGCAGAAAAGGTATGCAGTAATATACATCTGGAAGATCCTGGAAGGAACTGTATCAAATACTACGTAGTATTTTTGCGCGACCTCTTGCTTAAAACGCTATAGCTATTAGATAACGTCTTAGTTTCAGTTTGAATTACGGAAAAATATGGATAAGTACTGTTTTTAATTTGCTAAAGATTTTCTACTATTTGAAAATAATATGTATTCTTGTTTTTTTATATTATTCATTTGGTTCTTTAAAGATTATTTTTAATAGATAACTTATTTAACACTAAATTATTTAGAAGTTATAGTTTCATTTCAATATAATATTAGAACTTCAATTTGAATAGTGTTGATATATTTTCGATTGTTTTTGATTAATAATATTTGATTAATAATTAGTCTTTATTGTTTATAATAACGTTAAGGTTTTTTTAATTAAAACTTTGTATACATATAT
>NC_068991.1:43094477-43098043 GCF_001194135.2 Octopus bimaculoides | reverse complement strand
ATTCTATCGGTCTCTTTTGCCGAACTGCTAAGTTACGGGGACCTAAACACACCAGCATCGGTTGTCAAGCAATGTTGGGGGGACAAACACAGACACACAAACATGCACACACTCATACATATATATATATACATATATACGACGGGCTTCTTTCAGTTTCCGTCTACCAAATCCACTCACAAGGCTTTGGTCGGCCCGAGGCCATAGTAGAAGGCACTTGCCCAAGGTGCCACGCAGTGGGACTGAACTCGGAACCATGTGGTTGGTAAGCAAGCTACTTACCACACAGCCACTCCTATATATATTCAGTAGTACCTCAGTTTTTGAACAGGTCTGATCACAAATAAATCGTGCTTTATCTCCTGTCTTTCTTATATTCATTGAATACAGTAGTACCTCAGTTTACGACTGCCTCTGATCATGAATAAATTGTGCTTTCAGTACCGCCTGACTGGCCTTGTAGGGTTTTCGAGCAAGATCGTTGCCAGTACCCCTGGACTGGCTCTTGTGTGGGTGGCACATAAAAGACACCATTTCGAGCGTGGCCGTTTTCGTGCGGGTGACACGTAAAAGCACCCACTACACTCTCTGAGTGGTTGGCGTTAGGAAGGGCATCCAGCTGTAGAAACTCTGCCAAATTAGATTGGAGCCTGGTGTAGCCATCCGGTTGCACCAGTCCTCAGTCAAATCGTCCAACCCATGCTAGCATGGAAAGCGGACGTTAAACGATGATGATGATGATGATATCTATATATATATATATATATATATAAATTATGACTTATTCCTGATCAGAGTTTTTTGAAAACCAAGGTACTACTGTACATATATATACATTTTATCATGGTGAACCATTAATCATTACACACTTTTTTCTCTCTTTTTCTTTGCTCTCTCTCCATTTTTTTATCTCAACTCTTTCTGTCAAAGAGCATAGGCTCAAAACGTTGAAGACTTTTCCATTCTTCCTGAGCATCAAACTAATACACCTGTTTGTTGTTCTCTCACGTGTCTTTGTTTTTTTGTTTTCTGTAAATTTGAACTATATATATATAGTGAGAGTAAAGCAGAAGCAATTTTGATATTTTTATACCTTTATATACATGTTTCAATGAGTTAATTGCATATCTCTTCAGTACATTGGCAAAACTTTTTTCACCAATGAACTGAAGAGGTGGGTAATTTAACTCATTGAAATAAGTTTATATAAAAGTTTTAAAATGTTTTCTGCTTTACTTGTTATGTAATATAGGTCAAACTTTGTCTTTTAGCTTATCCTTAGATGTGATGATCAAACTTACATTGTAGTCGACTGCAGAGAATTGATGAATAGTGAGCCCTAAATTTACTGGTGACATGCCATGCATGATATTGTACTGATTACACACACATACATGTTTAACCCTTTCATTACCAACCTGGCTGAAACCAGCTCTGGCTCTGAGTACAAATGTTTTGTTTTCATAAGTTTTGAATTAAAATCTTCCACCAGACTTTAGTCACAATTTATGTTCCTAACACTAGCTTAAAAATAACTAAGTTATTTTACTAAATTCTTTGTTATATTTAAATTAATTGAAAGAAACACAGAGCATCTCAAAATAAATACAGTAATGAAAGGGTTAAACATACACACACACATATAGAAAGAAAAGACCCCCTTTGGTTATGAATAACTTAGAAAGTTCCCCTCTGAGGCACAAGTCCAGGCAAAGTTGTTTATAGAAGACCAGCAGTCACCCATACATACCAGCCTCCCTTCTCCATGCCACCGATGTTGTCCAGAGGAAAGGTAAAGGCCAATACAGCTTGGCAACAGTGACAATGCAACTCATTTCTACAGATGAGTGAACTGAAGCAACGTGAAATAAAGTGTCTTGCTCAAGAACACAACACACAGTCTGGTCCAAGAATTGAACTCACTTCTTATGATTGTAAGCCTAACACTCCAACCACTGAGCCATGCACTTTCACACACACATACATATATATACATTCACACACCCATATATATATGCATGTTTAAACTGAATTTCTTTGCCTTTATTATCATTAGGTTTACTTTGAATTTTTGATTTTTAAGTTGTGGCGAGTAATTGTCGACTTTAAAGTCAAATGCTTCTCAGTAAAGAAACAAACAATACATTCTAGAATATGTGTTGAGCACTGTTCCTCCTATTTTAGCAAACAAGATAATTTGAATGGTTGTCCTTGCATACAAGCATATCTCCTACATCTCTTCAGCTGAGTGATCCTAAGCTTGCATGCTCATGGGTGCTGGGACCATGTAAAAAGTACCATTGCCGGTGTCATGTAAAAGTGCCCATGCGGGTGGTGCATAAAAGCACCCAGTACATTCTGTAAAGTGGTTGGCTTTAGGAAGGACATCCAGCCATAGAAACCATGCCAAAACAGACATGCAGCCTGGGTAGCTCTTCAGCTGGCTAGCTCTTGTGAAACCATCCAACCCATGTCAGCATGGAAAATGGACGTTAAATGATGAAGATGATTGATGATGATGATATATGTGTGGTGAAAACCTGGTGCAAATGAAAACTGAAGAGCAGTGAATATGAAATTAACAAAAAACACCACATTGATATAAAGATTATCACATTTTTTTTATGTTTGATGGCATGTACAGGAAAATTCAGTTAATAATAATAATAATGATAATAATAATAATAATTTACCTTTCTTACTAAAACAAATAAATAACCAAATATTATATATATATATATCTTTCAAATTGAGAAATTCAAATGTACCTTAGCACTTTGAGAAAGTAGTTGAAGTAGAAATTAAGTTAGACTGACTTTCTCAGTATGTATGTATATATATATATATATATATATATATACATACAAACATATATATATATATATATATATATATATGAAATACATCCAGTATTTGTCTGGAAGACCATAGTTCAAATGAGGACTCAATACACACTTATATTGAGTACATACTTCATTTTGATAGCACGAAGTCCATGGAGAGGTTGTCTGTTTCATGGGCCTAGTTGGTGTCAGTTAGGCCTGTGAAATGGGCACTTCCTTGATAGGATCACACACTATCAAATACATATTTCCATTCTACTAACTTGAAAAAATTGAGTACACTCTTCTTTCTTAGTGCTAAGACATATAAAGCTCTTACTAATACTGCTATGACTACTCATACACACATGCATGCACATGTGCAAACACACATGCCTGCAGAAAAAAAACCCAACATATATATATACATATATATACATATATATATATATATATACACAGTAATCCTATATGCTTAAATTCTAATAATATCCAGATAAAGGTATAATGGTAGTGATGGTGGTGGTGGTGGTGGTGAAATCAATGGAGTCTAGAGAATTACAGTTTGTTCTTTATTTTTCAGTTTAATTTTCATTTAAATAAGACCTTTTTATTAAAGAATTCTCTGAAATAATTGAACCGAAACAAAATTATATATATGTATATGAGAAAGAAAATTTTGAGGAAGGGGTGAGTGGAAATATCAAGGAATATACATTTAAATAAGCTTATACATAGCACATT
>NC_068991.1:43082640-43094181 GCF_001194135.2 Octopus bimaculoides | reverse complement strand
TATATATTATATATATATATGTATATACATGCACACACCGTGAAATATCTATCATACTCCCAACTCTGTACATCCTGCCCCACATATTTGAATGTGGAAAAAAAGGGGAGGGGGAACAATCCATAAAACCAACTAAACTGAAGCACCATTTTAGTCTTACAGAATATGCTCGAAAGCTGACACACATGACATTGTGGAGGCTTGACAGAAGATCTAAAATGCACAAATGTTTAATTCCTTAAAAAAAACAAAAACAAAAAAAGTTTAAGTGTATATATATATATATAATTATATATATACACACACATACACTAATTTATGTTAATTTAAATGTTTTACTAAGATTATAGGTGATGGAAGAATGGAAAAGTTTTCATCAATGCAGACTGTTTTGTCTCTGCCAAGTAGTTCTTTCTTTTGCATTAAGATCAAACCTAATGATTATATATATATATATATTCTGTGTTTTCAGAGCTTTCAATTTCTGTGTTCATCTTATTTACGCTTAACCCTAATAGGACAAGCAGGCCAATAGGCTGGCTTGTCATTGCAGTACTATAGAAAGACAAAAGGGTCAATCTCTTAAAAAAATATATGTAATTTTCCATCTATTGAAATTCTGATTTTTTTTTTTTTATAAACATTCAAATAACAATACCTTTATTATTTATGTATCTCATAACAATGGGTTAGTTATTTTAGCTTAGAAGCATTAGTTGAATTTGTGTCTAAAACATTAAAGATCTCTGAACTGCAGCGAACCATGGTGAACTATAGACAAGTGTATTGGAATTCTCTTTCAGAAATAAATATATGATGAAGCTTTTATTAATAATTGCATTTAATAATATTAGTTAAAAAAAAAAAAGCACCACCACCACCACCACCACCACAAGTAAACAAAAAACTGGCAACTCTGAGTTGCAAAGGGTTGACCATTTATCATTCTGGATCAGCAAAATAAATATTAATGAAGTACTTTAATAATGGACTATAGCATTCACCATGATTCCTACTCTTGTGCCCGTGTTAGAAACCAGCATTATAAGTGGTGAGATGGCAGAATCTTTAACACTTTGGCCAAAATGCTCAGTGACATTTCATGTCTTTACGTCCTGAGTTCAAATACCACCGAGGTCGAGTTTACCTTTCATCCTTTTGGGATTGATAATATAAGTATCAGTTGAATGGCGGGGTCAATGTAAATAACTTAGCCCCTCCCCTAAATTAGCTGATGTTATGCCAAAATTTGAAACCAATATTATTATTATAAATGTTATGCAATAGTTATCCACATTCAATTATATCCTGGGATTGACTGGTTTTAATCGTTCCACAAATATCAAAAATATAGCAGAGCTGATTCAAATTAATCCCAAGTTTATATTTATCAATTGAAACTAGAGGTATGAAAGATCAAGATGAACCTCACTTTGTGTAATGATGAATAGACTCTGAGTGGTGAGGTAGGAAATGAGATATAATTGAAACAGTTCACATAGTTGGTCATTCTACAAATCAGCAAGGACTTCCTACATTGGCACAAGGCCACAGACTTGTTTATTGAATTGACATCATTTCTACTTAATTTTAAACAACCTTACAAGGATGAAAGACAAAGCCAATGCAGGAACGATTTGAACTTAAAACACTAAAGGGTAACTGGCACTCTGTCAGTTATGCTGACAAGGATCTGAGTTGATCCAATCAATGGAACAGCCTTCTTATGGGCTTAATGTGCAAGTGGCTGGGCACTCCACAGACATGCATACTCTTAACATAGTTCTCATGGAGATTCAGTGCAACACAAGCTGGCCCTTTGAAATACAGGTGGAACTCAATTTAGCAAGTTGATTGAACTGGAGCATTGTGAAAATAAAGTGTCTTACTTAAGGATACAATGCGCCACCAGGATTCAAACTCACAACTTTATGATCATGAGCCAAATACCTTGACTACGAAGTTACCTGTCTTCACTAATGGATGTAACTGAATAGTATAAAGCATTTAGCCTGGCTTCTACTACTTCACTCCACTTGTCATTGTATTCAAAATGTCTTTTGTCAAAAGGTATCACCTCAAAGATCTCCCCTCACCAACTGGAAGCTATGAAGCTCATACCTTTCTAGAGAGTAACAGTGGTAGTGTTAAGTGAAATGCTTTCAACTGAAACAGGGTTGTATACTCGCTAGATTCATATTGTAAATACCCTCATAACAACAACAATAATGATGAAGTTTAGTGAAGAGCCATAAATTTACAGGAAATGGGAACACTGATTTTATCACCTGTCTTATAATATGACTGGTACTTTTGTTTTTGACCTCTGAACTGATGACAGGCAGATTTAACTCAAGTGGAATTTAATTAACCCTTTTACTGCAAAAATCAGCTATATCCACTCAAAATTTCATAACCCTTAACAATGGAAAGCAGTTTTATATACCAATCTATCTTTTGTTGAAGAATGTTGTGCATGAAAGTATCTTTTCCTTGGGATATGTCAAGTTTATTCAAGTAACATGACATGCAGAAATACCAATGCTGTATTTTTTGGTAGATATTTAACATCATTACTGGAATAACCATGAAATTCAGTTTCACAGTTGAAGTGTTATCTTTTGCGAAAAATTTAATTCTGTGCTTAAGTGCTTGGTATATGGTGCCAATGTTAGAAATCATGATGGCATTGGTAGTTGCATCATCAAGACTGCTAACAGATACAAATATTAAATTTTGTTGATTCCAGAAAAATGAAAAATTAAAGTTGAGCTTGGCAAGATTTGAACTTAATATGCAAAAAGATGACTAAATACAGTAAGGCATTCAGTCCAATGCTTTTATTATTGCTTCTGCCACATACTACCATTTCATTGTTAAAACTATATTATGAGAAGTGATGGGATCACTCAGTTCAATCAACCAGCTGCAGGTCTCGGTATTGACCTAGGAAAGATGAAAGGCAAAGCTGGCCTCAGTGGGATTTGAACTCAAAATGTGTAAAGTTGCCAAGTGCTATGAGACACTCTGTTTCTACCAATCCATTGCCCTCACAATAACAGCATTAATAATGATTTCAAATTTTGGCACAAGACCAGCAATTTTAGGGGAAGGGTAGGTTGATTACATTGACCCTAATGTCCAACTGGTCCTTATTTTATTGACTCTGAAAGGATGAAAGGCAAAGCTGACCTCAGCAGAATTTGAACTCAGAATGTAAAGATGGACAAAATGCCACCAAGCCTTTTGTCTGGTGCTGTAATGATTCTGCTAGCTTGTCGTCTCAATAATATAGGCACAAAGCCTGAAATTCTAGGAGAGGGGTTACTTGATTATTGGTATTTTTATAGACCACAAAGGGATGAAAGACAAAGTCGACCTTGATAGGATTTGAACTCAGAACATAAAAGACCCATAACAAATATTGCAAGGCTTTTTATCTGATGCTCTTACAATTCTGCCAATTCTTTGCCTTTGTTTATAACAAGCACAAGGCTGGAAATTTTGTGTGTTTGTGTGTTGGAGAGAGGTTAGATGATAACAACATCCTCAGTTCTTATGACTTCAGAAGGATGGAAAACTAAGTGACCTGGATTAACTTGAACTCATTTGTAACATCACCTCAAAGACCATATATTATGAAGGAGGGATCAGATGGTTGTCTCCTTTGCTTAATCCAATTTTATTAATTTTGGAAGAATAAAATGTAAAAACTGATCTTGACGAAATTCAAACTCCGAGCTTAACTAAATACTGCAAGGCTTTTTCGAATACCGCTCTACCATTCACCACCTCTAATCATAGTTCATGTTCATGGAATATATCAAGATCATGAAGAAAGTGTCAAAAACTACGAGAATTATTGAAATCTTACTAAGTAAGGTGTGTGAAATAACATTGTGCTATCGTTGTTGTCAATGCCACCAAATGGACAGGGTTTGATATACATGTACAAACACACTCAAAGCTTTCTTTGAAAAACAGTTATAAATTAGAGAAATTGTAAATTAGAAGTTCAAATTACTGAGAGAGAGAAAGAGAGAGAGAGAGGGAGAGACGGGGAGAAGAGGGAGAGAAAGTAAGACGAAAGAAGTTATAAAAAAAGAAAAGAAAAAGAAAATGCCACTTTTTCTGTAGGTCTGATTAGCTTTGATATCACAGTGCAAGCAGCTTGAGATTTAGTTATCATATCATACACACATTAGTAATGTGCCCACATTCACATGAATACACAAATATATTCACATATTCATTCATAAGCATACACACAGGCATAAAACATTTGCATTTAGGTAAGTTAAAAAAGAAAAAAAATGTTCATGAGTTTTTCTTTTTTAAAAACACAATTCCAGCCATTTTTTTTTCTGTAAATTAAGCATGGATGGAATGATTTCTCTTTATAATGAGACTCTCCAGATATATTTTTACATAACACTCAGTCACATTTTTTAGCTTGTTGTTTGTATGTCTCCCATACTACCCAGCACTAATATAGATATTTAATTTTAAAACCATGGGAGATACAAACCAGTAATGCTTAACCTGTGAGTGTGTTTGTGTTTTGGGAAATGGATGTGTGAGTGTGTGATTAATCTTAAAAACTATGGAAAGAAATAAATATTCAGCGTCTTCTAATTATTTATTTTATTTTCATTAAAACTTCTTTGTCACTCAGTTTTTTACATTCACTTGAAATTGTAGGTCACAGTTGTTCAATTACCATCAACTGTGAAATTTTGAACAAATTGTTGAAGATTTATTTAAGCAATTATCTTTAACATTGGCGCAATGCCATACAATTCAGGGAACAGGTTTAATGAATTTAACTGACACTAATATGTGACTAGTACTTATCTAATCGAACCTGGAAGAACAGAAGGCAGTCAATCTAGGTTGGAATTAAATTGCAAATGTAAATGAACATAGCTAAAGACCACAAAGCATTTAATCCATTACCCCACCATTTCTGCCACTAACAACCATTTATTTATTTAATTAAAATAAATACAAAACCAAACACAAGAAAAAAAAATGGGGTATTGAAATAAAAATTAAATAAAACCTACAGCTTGCAACATATATTTTAAAAACATCATGTGGCCCTTTATCAGAAAAAATGATAATCATAATTTCATAAACTTCTATTATTTTTTCTTTATATATATATTCTTTTTTTCTTTTATGCACTTCAGCCCAAAGGCTGTGGCCATGCTGGGGTACATGCAGTGTTATCACCTTTTCAACGACTATTCTTATGCTTTTGGTGAAGGAGGGAGTTTGACATTGCTGCCCTCTTGAGTTTCTTGCTGTTATATATGTATGTGTGTATGTGTACTGGGAATGTGTTTATAAGAAATCTTAAAAATAGCAGATAAAAACTGACAAAGAACTCAAAACAGCAATGTCAAATGTTTACAGCTTATATTTTAGCTTGGAATAAACACACACACACGTCTTTTGTTGATTTGTTCGATTAAAGGCGGTGCTCCAGCATGGGCGCAGTCAAATGACTGAAACAAATAAAAGAAAGAATATATTAAATGTAAACACAAAGAGCATAAAAATGTTAAACATGCTTTAATTTCACACTTGATCCCTGAAGTCCATTAATAGTTTCTTTCAACTCAAGACAAAGGGCTTGTATACTAGAAGGGAAGAAAGTCTTAACCTAGATCACTAAAAGATTCACTAAGAAACATCAAACCAATGCCAGTTAATTCTATTTCAAGGTAAACCAAATTCTATTAACAAATGTCAAATTAAGAAATGCTATTAACTTGATAAATATAAGAAGAAATTGTATTTCAATAGATGAACAATATTGAATTTTCTACTTCTTGATTAAAGATTTATGCTTGTGCATATGTATATTATTCTCGTTTTACATTCATTTTTCCATGTTAGCATGGGTTAGACAAATACATACATATTTATCTTTGGAATGAATTACTCAACATTTTGCTGACAGATATCACAGTAAGAGGAAATTAGTTTTGATAATCCTATTCTTTCTTTTAGTGGTATCATTAGAATAACAAAAATCAGGGGAGAGGATATTATGAAATTTGTACTGTAGTGTAGTTTAGATATATTATTTTTGTTATTTCTTTATAATGAAACTAAAAGCATTATCCAGTAATAAATATAATTTTCACATAATATAGTTTTTTTTTAAAGCCCAGTAATATATTTCTGCAGGTTTTGGTTTGGAAGACCTGTCAATTCTCAGAGTTCACCCTTTCATGATCATATTTATAATGAATAGAATGCTTATGTGTTACAATTAATTGTGATGATAAAGATTTTGGAGGGATTTAATAAAATCTCTAGGCATTATATAGTGGTATATGTGTGTATCTATATCTATTCACCTTTTTATTTCCTGCTGCTCGTATGTTTATTAGTACTATACAGATCTATATGAGATATTTCTCATGACGAATACAGTTGTGTTGTGGCTTCCTTACAGTATGTCCACGTTGAGTAGGCTATACAGAATGCTATTCTCAACTAATAACATTCTATATACATATATTTATATATAGATAGATAGATAAAGAGAAAGAAAGAGTTGGTGCAGATAAGCTGAAGTTTAGTATAAATAGTGTAATGAGATTTCATTTCAAATTGTAAATCTTCAGATGGGAGATCATCTCAGATGGGATTGATATTAAAAGGGTTAAACTATATGGCAATCAGCAAGTGGTAACAAATTAAAACATTTACCAAGATTGGGTTGGTAGGCTTCAGTGGTTTTAATGTTTTTTTTTTCCCTTTATACTCATAACCATTTGTATAAAAATATTGAGCTAATATTGTGTAGGACTTGTATCTAACTGGTGAAACTGGTACACAAGAAAGAGCTCAGTAGCTTATATATTAGGTAAGTGCTGACTCTTTTATTGTTGGTATTTAATAGCAGTTTGTGGTGATAGATATTTTTAATTGGTACATGTGTGTATGTGTGTGTGTGTGTGTGCACACATGTATTTTATAGTTTCATTTAAGCAAAGTGATATTAATAATCAGTTGTTAGAATTCAATATGCATATGCTTTATAGTAAAGTGTTAGATGAGTGTAGAGTGTAATATTAACTAACAAATGGCAAGGGAACAGGAATCATGTAATCAACTTCATTGACTTACAGCTGTTTCTGCTACAGGAAGTAGTACATTTAGAGTGAGTGCTTGTGCAATAACTTTTCGTTCCCTTGGAGTTATCATATAAGTGCACACAACAGGTTTTTGTCTATCAAATTCCACTAATGTGGCATTGGTCAACCAAAGTGTTTGGTAAAATGACATCCCCAAGGTACCACACAGTGGGATTTAACTCAAAACCACATTATTTGTCATGTAAGCATCATGCATATCGCTATATATGAAACTATTTCTGTATTGTACAGGATCTGCAAATCAAACCTGATCAAGCAGAGCTGAGACGAAGGGTGAAAATTGGATAGCAGCTGCTTTAGTGTCTCACACCAAATATGTCAAGCTTCAGGCTAGTATGACATAAAAATCACCTTTCAATTTATGGTGTTTTGGCTATAGTTTTGGGAGTGTTATCCAACTGTCTCAGATACCACCATGACAATACTATTTAAAACTGAATATATAAAATAAAGATATTGAAAGTTAGTGATAATGTTAAAATTATGCCAGTTATATTTCTGAGAATTAATCATTAAAATAGAATTCTATTTCAGTTTCTTTTTCCTTCTACTTCAGAATATTTTCCCAACAAATGCTATTAAGGAATTGAACAAAATCCCTTCTCCATTATATATATGAAGCTAGTCACAGTTACATTGTATATTACAAGCCAGGGACCAAAAAAAACAAAAAAACTGTGCAATAAAATTATTTTTTTGCAGTTATGAAGCATTTTCTTTGTTTAATAGAATCAGAAGGAAGCAACTGAAATGTGTGGGTGTTTGTTTATACATACCAGTTCCCACACAATGTATAAACCGTTTATTCCACACTAACTGCTTTCAATTTACATTTTATTCCCAAAACTGAGGGTTTATATAGGTCATTTTAACCAAAATTGACAAGCGTACTGGAATAAATAAGTAGCTGTAGCTATTCAAATACAAGTGTACGAGTTATTTTTTATTTATTTGTGACAAAATGGGATGAGTCACATATTAGTACATACACCAACTGGTATATTTCATTTTTTAAACATACTGAAACTGTCCCCCTTTCTATGATGCAAATTTCTCGCTTTAAAAGTGATCTAAATTAAGACTTGACATCAAAATTTCATGTTACTTTATGTTCCAAACAGTAGACAGTTATTTTACTAAATTCATTATTTAAGGAATCAATTGACACAAAAGAAGTGTATCTGAGCAGAAATATACTAACAAAAGAGTTAAACATACTGAATATTTTATAAAAAATATTAAATCAGTTCCTAGTGGTGAGAAAGAAATTATGTTTTTATACTTAATGGTGATATTCTTAGACTGTTATTATAATTATGGATATTTTAATAAAAATATTAGAACAGAATTCAAGTTTTCAGTAAATCATGTTTAAATCTGTCTTAATATACAATAGGTAAAATATCTCAGCATTAAAAGTCACAAAATGATATGTCAGTCTCCGGTTAGTTACTTCACAACAAAATTCCTTTCTATGTCCTTACATGCTTTAGTGCCTTGTAGGAGAATGTAAGTGAAGAGATATGAATTTTTAACCAAAGCCAAAAATATATGTTTTTGATACTACAAAAGAATTCTATAGATGTAAACATCATATGTCATATTTGATGGAAATATTTAATAGAATTCAGCTTTGGGTAATGCTTCTCGGTTCTTACTAAAACAAATAGAAAGTTTTCTACTTGATTGTCAGGTTTTGTGTGTGTGTGTGTGTGTGTGTGTGTGTGTGTGTGTGTGTGTGTGTGTGTGTGTGTGTATATATATATATATATGCACACACAAGTGTGGATGTGTTTGGGTGTACTCATAAGTGAAAAAAGAAAAAAAAGACAATACATGTATGTAGTAGAGTCTATTTCAAAGCTGAGGCAGTACTTCATTGCTTAATGCTATTTTTTTTTTGTTACTATCATATTCTCAAATAGCCTTAACCCTCTGGACACAAATTTGCCTGGTTTTAAAGTAATCTAAATAAGAAACTTCCATCAAATTTTCTTGTTAATTTATTTTCCAAACACTAGATTGAGGAAGTTATTTTACTAAAATCTTTGTTAATTTCAAAATTAATTGAAAGAAAAGTAGTGTATTTCAACAAAAATATGGTAACAAATAGGTTAAAAAACATGGTAGTAACAGGACACTTGGAATAGCAATGGAATGAAACTCCAGTTTTGAATGAATAAATGTATGTATGCATGACTAACAATCCAGAGAAAAGCACTATGAAAACTTATGTAAATCTCACTCAAAGTGGTCATGTCTTAGCCTTATTCTTAAATTACGAAATACTTTGATGCACTGGTATTCATCAATCCATACTCAGGCCATTAGTCAAGGTAATATTACCAATATACACATGATGGAACAAAACCACTACTTTTTTTGCAGGTCATTGTAACTTGAGCCTCTTAATAATTCTAGACTTTTGATATATACTTGTGTAAGTAATATGTGTGTTTGTATGTACATATATACGTAAGTATAAACCTAGCTCAGAATTAAAGGACCACATCTGAACATAGACATAAAAACATTTAAAAAAAAGCAAACAAAACAAACAAGGGAAATGGTTATTGGAACTCAAAAGTAATTAAAATTTTTTATAATTAATATAATTTATTATTACTGATGATTTTCTTTTAGGTACAAGGCCAATCTTGTATTACTAGCCAAGTACCATAGACTTACTGCCTGTTTCATTATTCCTGGATTAATACTGGTTAATAACTAGGCACGAGGCCAATTTTTTTCAGGGGACAGGTGGAGTTAATTGAATCGCTGTCAGTATATTACTGGTACTAATTCTATTAACCTCCAAGCCCCAAAAAATGATTGCTAAAGTTGACTGCTGGATTTTAAATTGTGGCCTTGAGACAAAAAATTTAATATGAAGTATTTAATTGAGCGTTACTATCTTGGCCATCTCCATTAATAATAACAACAACCACCACAACAATAAAAGACTTTCATGAAGAAATGAACAAGACTGTTTAGTTGGAGTGTGAGAAATAGAGGAAAGTAAAAATCAAAACTGATTTTGTATGAAAATAAACCACTACGAAACAGGTTTTTGGAAGCTGTGTATTGTTTGATACATGGTTTTTATTTTTCCAAGTTTATCACATTAATATGCAAATTGTGACACCTAGAATGACAGGCTCAAAGAAGAGTGTGCAGGTCTTCCTCTGTTTTTTTTTTTTTTTGGTATTTTTTTTAAGGGAGAGGGGATGGAAAAAAAAGAGGAAGCCTTTTTTTCTTTTTAATACATATATCTTTTGGTTATCAGTTCATAATTTGAAACACAAATTTTTACAGTTAATTGAAATAAGAAAACATAATACACGAGTAGTAGTAATAATAATAATAATAATAATAATAATAATAATAATAATAATAATATAGGCAAATAGAGTTAAGTGTCCTGCCCAATGACACAGCGCAATGCCTGCAGCATGATACAAACTGAAAGCCTGATCCCTTTATCTACACAAACATTGCGCCTCACAACAAGAATAATATTTAATGAATAAAAATTAATTAAAAAAAGTCTATATTATTATTTCACAGACACAGACAATGCTTGGGAACCAGTGAATGTGTGTATGTAAAGATATAATATTTACAAATGTCTATATAAACTCTTGAAGCTGATTCCTCAATTAAAAAAATTTTTTTGTTTATTCAATGTTATTTGAAGTTGAAATAATGACCACAAAAAAAAAACCAAATACAGTAGTATTTAAAAAAAAATCAAGAAAAATTTAAAAGAGCGAAAAAAAAAAAAACCAATGTTAAAACATTTCTTAACAGATTTTATTTTTTTGTACATGATTCTTTGAACAGAAAAAAAAAAAAGGAAGGAAAAACACAGAAAACATTTTTGTTTTAAATTTACCACCCTTTTTGTTGCATATATATATATTTTCGTAGGTTTTAATTATTTGTATGTTTGCAGATAGGTGATTGTGTGTGCATGCATGTACTCATTTGTCTAATACTTCACATGTAAGAAATTTCATGGACAAGTATGCGCATAATTATATGCATGATTGAGTTAATATGTGTGTTTGTGTGTACTTTATCAGTTAACATACAAAATGGGAGTTTTGGAGATTAAGAAGGGAAATTTTAGCTGCCGACCAAGCTTACACACGATACAAAACTTTCTTTAAAACAGCATCAACTGTCATTTGGTTTTCTGTCTTATTCTGTCTTATTTAAAGGAAGAGGCAAGGCAAGAAATGAGAAAAGAAAGAGATAGAGAAAACTCACAAATATTGATCAACTAACTGAATTACTAAGAGAGAGAGAGAGAGAGAGAGAGAGAAAAAAGAAAGAGAGAGAGAGAGAGAGAGAGAGAGAGAGA
>NC_068991.1:43081114-43082205 GCF_001194135.2 Octopus bimaculoides | reverse complement strand
TATATATATATATATATGTATGTGTGTATGTGTGTGTGTGTGTGTGTGTGTGTGTGTATAAACTAGTTGTTTTTCAAATTTATTTCTTGCAGTCAAAAAACATTACTTGCTCCTTGGAACAGTTTAAAATAGGGTGCAGTTGTGTGTAAATATAAATAAGCACAACAAGCAGTAACAGAAAGAGGAACTTAAGTGAGATTTAGTGACACCAAGCTCTTTGGTTGCTTTCTGAGCTAATAAAGGAGTCTCTGTAATGGTTGCTCAACCCACAAGAAATAGCAGCCAAATCTCCATAAAAATCAAATGCTCTACTATCTTAAAAAATGAAGAACACACTGAATGATGTAGTCCTAGACACATAGGATTGTATGGTTATGGCAGGAATGCTTTTGATCATCTATCAACCAACCAAATACTTTTTCACTTTGTTCTTAAAAGCCTTAACTTTCCAACAGATTTGTATCTTTGTAACTGTTAAATATCTTTTTATTTACTTCTGCACTATGCATGCAAAAGACACACTTGCATGATCCATTCATTTTGTTACTGTTATTTTCAGATACATATCTCAAAATCTGCAGCTCACCCAAGTTTAGAAAATGATACATAAAAGATGGATAAAATAAAATAATATATCAGATTATGTGCTAAGAGACATGAAAATCTTGTTTCTAGTCACAAATTATATATATATATATATAAGTTTTTGTGTATGTATGTATGTATGTTTTTAAAGAAAAACATTGTGGTCGACCAGCCAGAAAAAGGTTTGGCTCTTCATTTTTTTCAATATTTGAAAAGAATGCATGAATTAGTCTTGGATTTCTTTCCAAGAAAGTATTTGTTTGAGAAAGAGAAAAATGGAGAGAAAGAGAGAGAGAGAGTGAAAGAGAGATATGAGAAGATTAATAAAATAAATAAAAAGGAAAATAAAAAAATAACTTATTGAAAGTAATCTTTTATTGAAATAAAACGGCATGTATTAGTTTATAACTTTACTATTTTTAATATTATTACTATAATCATCATCATAAACATTATAAATAATAATTTTCCTCTTTTCGTTTCTGCTTGGTTTTTAACATATTTAT
>NC_068991.1:43061732-43079226 GCF_001194135.2 Octopus bimaculoides | reverse complement strand
AAAAGGAAGGAAAAAATAAATTAGGTATTCACTTTTATATATATACCCTATCTACTGATTTGATTTCTGAAGAGACAAAAAAAAAAAAAAATTTTAATTCTCCCTCCATTCTCTTCCAAGTGAACCCAAGTTAAGAAATAGATACCCATTAGTTAGTTCAGTAAACTAAGGTGCTGGAACATGGACTTCATAAAATAAAGATTAACCCTTTAGCGTTCAAATTACTCTGCCAAATGTAATGCTTACTTATTCATATTGTTTTGAATTAATCATGTATTGTCTCATAGCTTTGAGATTTCAGTGATGTTATTGTTTATTTTAGAATGACATTGTAGGGTAGGTGTGAGAGCCTAGACCTGGCCAGTTTGAACTTAAAGCAGAAGGGGTTGGACATAGCCAGTTTAAATGCTAAAGGGTTAAATATCACTGCAGGTACTAAGGCAGCTTCTATGTGGTCACGTGACCTACCAAAAATAGCAGCCATATCTCCTCCAAATTACACCCTATTAGAAGAAAAGCATTAATAATCTATTCCTTTCAGAAAAAGGTAGCATGATTGTGGCTGGAATGGCTTTGACTATAGCTCTGCTCAATTGGGGCTCATAAAGGGCGAAACAAGATATGCTATTCGTTCTAATCAACCAAATAGCAATAGTTAGACTGTATGATCAAGAAATAGCTTTTGGTCAGGTTATTGAAACATAAAGAAACAAAAACATCCATCACATGGTGAGAAGTTTGCTTCACAACCACATGGTTCCAGGTTCAGTCCCACAGTGTGGCACCTCAGGCAAGGGTCTTCTACTTCAGGTTGACCAAAGACTTGCAAGTGGATTTGGTAGACAGAAACTGAAATAAGCCTGTTGTATATATATCAATATAAAATGTGTGTTTGTCCCCCACCACCACTAGACAACCAGTGTTGGTCTCATTTTGTCTCTGTAACTTAGTGGTTTGGTAAAAGAGACCGATAAAATAAGTACCACACTTAAAAAAAAAAAATTGCACTGGGGTTGATTTGCTTCACAAAAATTCTTCAAGGCAGTATACCAGTATGGTCACAGTCTAAGGATAAAAGATAAATATTATTTATGAAAACTTTTAAAAGATTGTTGCCTTTTCTTGATATTTCATGTACACACATATCTGTTAATATATATACAAATAAATAAATAAAACATGATAGGTAGTTTCACAATGGTGATCAGAATCATGTAGATTTGAATTGGTTGTGGTAGTAAAGGCCAGGTTGGTCCACAGTACTCGTGGTGGTAAAAAACAGTTGTTCCATGTTGGTTGTTGTAAAAGCCAGTTAGATCCATGTTAGTAGTGGTGTTAAAAGTCAAGCCAGGTAAGTCCATGTTGGATATGGTGGTAAAAGAAGAGTAGGTCTATGTTGGTCATGATAGTAAAAGCAAGGTAGATCCAGGAAGGTCTATGTTGGTGGTCGTGACAGCAAAAGTTAGGCATGTTGGTTATGGTTTATGTTAGTGGAGGTAAAATCAGGTAAATCCATAGAGGTAGTTGTATAAGCCAGGTAGATCCATTGTATTGAAGATGGTAGTTAGTGGTAAAAACTTCCACCATCTTTACAGTATACCTACATAACTTTTAATATTACTGCAAAAAACAAATTAAGAAAGTGGTAGCAGAAAACATTAGGTAGATCCTTAGTAGTAGAAGATAAGAACACAGTAGGTTTATGATTGATATAGGTAGTTGTTGTTGTTGTTGGCACTCCGTCGAGGGTTCCAGTTGATCCGATCAACGGAACAGCCTGCTCGTGAAATTAACGTGCAAGTGGCTGAGCACTCCACAGACACATGTACCTTTAACGTAGTTCTCGGGGATATTCAGTGTGACACAGCATGACAAGGCTGACCTTTTGAATTACAGGCACAACAGAAACAGGAAGTAAGAATGAGAGAAAGCTGTGGTGAAAGAGTACAGCAGGGTTCACCACCATCCCTTGCTGGAGCCTCGTGGAGCTTTAGGTGTTTTCGCTCAATAAACACTCACAACGCCCGATCTGGGAATCGAAACCGCAATCCTGTGACCGCAAGCCAGCTGCCCTAACCACTGGGCCATTGCGCCTCCACTGATATAGGTAGATGTAAGAAGTAAATATGAGGTTTGAGAGAAGTGATCAGTAACTTACCATCAATAATATCAAGTTTTACTTTCTGCAGTTCCCTTCTCATTTCTGCAACAATCTCCTGCTTCAGCAATTCAAAATCACCGGATGTGTTGCCCCCACCATTAGATACAGTGATAATTTCTTGACCAGTCAAGGAAAGCTTTTGTCTGAAAAACAGAAACAAACAGATTTTTGTTTTTAAAAATAATATTTTTGTGCTGGAGTTTGGACAGCCTTAATGTCATAAAAGCTTCCCTCTGTTTACACATACTCTGGTTTACATAATGATATCTGACAATATGTAAATGAAAATCTTAAGCACAATGTCTATCTCTTCTGCTAATATAATAATCTACACTCAATTGTACTTAAACTTTTAACATTTAAGCCAGCCAGATCTGGCCAAAATATTCTACTTATTTTATTGGTCAAACAGGTCAGATCCAACCTCTCACACCTACCCTACAATGTCACCCTAAAAATAAACAGTCATATCCTTGGAATCTCAAAGCTATGAGATAATGCTTGATTAATTCAAAACAATCTAATTAAATAAGCATTACATTTGACAGAGTGATCGGAATGCTAAAGGGTTAAAGTGTATATCAATTTTAGCTAAACTTGTAAATCCTTCCATTATTATAACTGCCAAACACTAAGTGGAACACTTCCATAGAATAGACTCATAGTAGCCAAACTTATTTACAATAATTTAGGAGTCTAGTAATAAGGCATTAAATCTTCTCTACACCATTTCTATCATTTTTTCTATTGGAGTTTTAGAATGTGTTTCAATTAATGTTTTATGGTTTTCTTTTCCAATTTTTTTTTTCTGAAATACCTTTAAATAAATATGAACTATATTGTTCTATTTCAGTTAATAATCAGTTATTCACAATTGACAGTTCTGTAAACTATTTAGTCCTTCTCCAGAAGTGCAACCTTGTGGAATTCTCTCTCTGCCCATGTGTCTTGTTCAATCACTACATTGTAATAATTAACACCAAATAACAACTATATTAACCTTACTATTGTCTCAACAAGTATGGTTAAACAGACTCATTAACAAAAGGACTTATGTTTTATTTGTACTTTTACTTAAAGCAATCTGTTAATAGGTGACAATTTCAAATAACTTCAATTGGACCGATAGAAGTTGCCATATTTCTATGCTCTCATGGAGCTTCAGTAAATGAAGTGAAAATATGGCTGAATTAAAACTGGGACACAGTCAGTTTATTAGCAACTTACCTCCCATGCATGCTGTTTGCCTTCAAAAAATATAATACAGTGTAGTACAACACTGCAATATATGGGGTGCAGTTATGCAGAAATAAAATCCACAACAGTCTTGTTGCAAAAGAAAATTTTTAAAATTTTATTTTATGTACTAAATGTAGTTAAACAAACCTCATGTTTTCATATATATTTTTTTATCAGTTCTTAAGAGAACATGAAAAAAAAATCTAAAAAGGCTTGTCCAACTGTTAAATGCAATTAGTACATAATATAATTATTTTCCCTCATTCCCAAGAGATTAGAGCCGTGGACTCTTTATCCATAGAGCTATACTTCATGCTATAAATACAAGAAGTAAATATTCTATAACCCATTGGGTCATAACAGAAACCAGTCTCTATATAGTAACTACCCCTTCCTCACCAAATACTGAAATGGTTTCTGTTAGCCTCCTCAGGCTCATAAAGAGCTTGGGCCATTGGAATAAGGTCTGTGATTCAAGATATGATTTTCAAGTCATCTGCTGATATAGGATTCATTGTTTGTGCACATCATTTGATCCTTATCTTATGTACAATTCCCAGTCATACAGATGGCATACAGGAACATATTGTAAACTCATTTATTACAACATATGTAATATCATCTCCTACAGCATCTACAAACTGACCATAAATTAACACATTCAGATTTTGCAAATCTTTGCCATTAATACTGGTTTTCACCCTGATCAGTGCCAGTCAGACCGTCATTATAAAAACATCAGTTTGTGCAGTAAGCTGACTGGATTCATTCCTTCATTTGTACTATCCTCTCTTTTGGGAGTTTTAATTGGTCTCTAGCAGAAACAGGAATAGTGGTAGTATTTCATCTATAAAGAAATCTCACTCACAAATACATTATTCCAATGAACAAGATCTCCAAGTCTGTTTTTTTGTGAAGAACATAACTACATATCTATTAGGTACAACTAGTAGTGTCAATCCATTAAGCAATATCCAATTTTACAAAGATTAAAATAGATAAATAAATTTAAAAAATGATGTTTGGAGAACGTAGAATACTGAAAGCTTTAAACTGTCTGATGTCAATAATTAAACTATGACTTGTAAATGTGTAAAATGAAATCAGTCAAAAGAAAATTGATGATAGAAGAATATAATAAATAATAATAATAAATGATTAAATTTTAGTTGGAATCTTAGATACATGCTTTAGAAAAGATTTTTCTTTGACACAAAGTTAATTTTATAGTGAGAGGTGTTGACTGAGTACATCTCCCAGCATATTGGTTTCAAGAAGGATTTGAACTGGGAATAATGAAGCACCAAATTACATATAAGGCATCTCAGTCAGTTATTTACTAAGTGCATATTTTCACAGTTGTGATGCTGCCACTATCATTATCAATAATAATAGTTTCTTACATAGACATTAGGTCATACAGTTACAGGGATAGAACAGTTGATTACATTGATCTCAGTTTGGTGGGATTTGAACTCAGAATGTATAGGCATGCAATTACATATTGCAAGGTATTTTGTCTACTGCTCTACTGATTCTGCTAATGCAGTGCCTTGATCATTATTACTGGTAATAAAACCACTCAATGTTGTAATACATGTGATTTAACCATATCTAAACTGTATAAACTATCCTTGCTTGAAAGTACAATGAAGTCTATGAATCACTGATAAGTAATCAAACAGGAGCATATCTAGAGTTATCTCCCAGACTTTGCTGTGTAACTACTACTTATTAACATTCAATGCTCTCTGCATTAAATATGTTAACTCTTGCTTAGCTATTATCTTTGGTTTACTTGATGACTTCACATAAATGATAATTTTCTCCAGCACACTATGCTGCAGTAGCCTCTTGAGATCTCCCTTGTGAAATTCAAAATCCCAAGATCAACTCTCACTAATTCTTGCCATCTTTTCCTCAGGTTCCTTTTACTTTTATAGCTTGGCACTTCTTCGCCCAACTATCACCTTCCATACACATCTCGTGTCCATACCAGTGCAGTCTCCTCTCTTTCTCGCTACATCTGATTCTTCTTAGATTCAGTCCATTTGTGCACTGTCATTCAAACACACTAAACAGTACCCATCCAGCAAAGCTTGGTTACCTCATTTCATTCCAGCCTTCATACATCACCCACATTCAATGCTCATGTTTTCACTACCATGCAACAATGCACTTTGTATGCAAGCATCATACAATCTGCCTTTCGGTCAGAGAGATAATACGTTTGTTAACAGTAGAAGCACAGTAACCTAAACTTTTACAATTTCCTTCCAAGCTAACCACAGCTAACTATTCTGGTGCATCTGCTAACTATAAAGCTTTCTTTCTCTATCAACCTGCTCATAGGCCCAAGTTTAAACTATAAGGGAGTAAAATTATTAGTTTCATAAAAGGGATAAATGGCTTCAATGAGAAATTAAAACCAAACTTCAAATTTTGTATGCAATTGAGGCTTATCAAGAAATTATGGCATAGCATAATTATGCTATGCCATAATTTCTTGTGTGTAAGTATGTTTGAATCACTTTGTCTTTATATTGTGTGACAGTTGTAAAATGAGTGTCTTTGTGATATAGGCAGTGTCATTTGTTTGCAGTTTTCTATGAAATCATGTCCAGCTATTATGCTGTTCATGATAATAGTAGTTAGGTAGTCAGGAATTTCAAAGAGGCAGGATGAAAAGAAATATATAGATTATTCATTATTAGGCAACAGGCTTGAGATAGAATAGAAAGGTGTGGGATTGAAGAGATTCAAGGATTCAAGAGAGATGAAGAGATTTTGATACGAGAAATAAGCTATTTTCTATAATCTTCATGGGAAGAAATTAGTGCTATTATAAAGATACTCATGAACTACACTCTTACTAAAAGCATTCATTTGAAATTCCCTCATCTGCATTATAACCTCCTCCAAATATTAGTTTCAAACTTTGGCACTAAGCCAGAAATTTTGAGGACAGGAGTATGTTGATTACATCAAACCCAGTGTTCAACTAGTACTTATTTTACCAACACTGAAAGGATGAAAGGCAAAGTCAACCTTGGTGGAACTTGAACTCAGAACATAAAGATGGATGAAATTCCACCAGCTATATTGTCCAGTGTGCTAACGATTCTGCCAGCTTACTGCTATTACCCTCCCTTCAAATATCAACTGACAAATTCCTTCTGTGGCATTACATTCCAGCCTTTTGTATTTACTACTTAGTGGTAGAAAGAGAATGCTTCTCTTCTGAACAAACTTCCAACATTTCAAATTGAATGTGAAATTCACATGCATTACCCAGCTTTTGAAAGTCTATGAAGTTATTGGTATGAACACTCAAAAAATTAATAAATAAAAGTAATAAACTTAAAACTCCCAATATAACTTAATTTTCTAAGGGAAATTGTAAACACTTATTTCTATTATTCCTTTATATCTCCTCAGTACTTTACAGGAGGATTAGACGAGATGATGAAGCAAGGGTAAGATTCTAGTAAACCATTAAAGGAATGAAGTGGAGGGAAATGAGTTCACAAAACTTACGGTACTGGAACAACAGGGTTGATCCTTCATAACAAAAATAAAAATAACATTTTGTATGTAAAAAAATTTGGAACACAGAAGAAATTAAATTTTTATTATTATAAATGCTTCTATCAGGACTTTAAGCTGCACTCATTTGTTGAATCCTGGTTTGAGCGAAGATGGGGTGACAAAAAGAATACCTTTTATGTAATTACTTCCAAATTGAAGTAAATGCATGTTGTTTAAGACTTGAAAAAAAGACCAAGCAGAGCCCACGTCCACATCTGAAAAACGGTTGCCTACTATACAGTTCTGGAAACTCCTGTTTTGTCACTGGATGATAAAACTAATATTCCACATCTCTATTCAATCTTTGTGCCCTGAAGAAGCCACATAAGTTTATTTGAAAGAGCCAACTACTGAGTCACAACAAATATACAAGGACATCACTTTGATAAAGGCTGTTCTCAATGCAATATACATCCAGTAGTCTTAAAATTTAGGCCAACAGCAATCTAATATTATTAGTGTCAATTTGTATTCTTTAAATTCTGGTTAGTTCCAGTTCAAGGAAGAGGAAAATGACTACCTTCAAATACAACCTTATTTCAACTTCTCAGTTACAGAGAGGTTATCATTAAAAAAAAAAGCAGCAGTTTAACTGTTAAAAAAAAATGGGATCCAAGAATAAATAGCAATTATCTATATAGGCTGAATTATCCATGTGAATTCTGCTGTGGCAAATATGTGAGTATAAGTGTAAAAGTCTTAAATCAAAATGAAACACAATATCCAGCAACAAACCTTTGTGTAACTTTTGGTGATTCTGAGCCATTCTGAGCTTGGTTAAATTTGTTCCCATTACCATTGGTTGTAGTCTTGTCCCTACTCTTTTTAACTTCAGGAGAAGATGAGCTGCTGTCTGCTTCCTAGAATGGGAAATAACACATTACAGTTTGAAATGACAGAGTATTATTCATAAAAACAAAGTACTTTCTAAAATCATTTTAAAAGCAGTAACTTCTACTAGAAATAGTTTAAGTCATTTGGTAAAAGGGTAAAAAACCTCTTTGGTCATAAATTGCACCTAGAAAGTTACCCTCTGCGACACATGTTTGGGCAAGGTTGTTTATGGAAGACCAACAGTCGCCCATGCATGCCAGCCTCCCCTCTCCATGCAACCAATGTTATTCAAGGGAAAGGTAAAGGTCAATACAGCTTGGCACCAGTGACATTGCAATTCATTTGTACAGATGAGTGAACTGGAACAACATGAAATAAAGCGTCTTTCTCAAGAACACAACACACAGCTCAGTTCAGGAATTGAACTCATTACCTCATGATTGTGAGCCCGACGCTCTAACCACTGAGCCATGTGGCACAATAGATCACCTTAAGTTAGTTAGCTAAACAAGGTTTATACTTTTCCAAGCTATAATAATAAAAAAAAATTTTAATTAGTGTAATAAAATTAACAAAATATTTGTTAATTTCTACAATAGCAAACTGTAAAAAGGAGGTGAGGTATGAAGAAACATGCTTAAACAATTCATATAAAATAATCTTTTCATGAATCCACAAGTTTCTTAAAGAACATTTTTTTGAAATTTAATTTCTGTAGGTCTAAAGGAAGGGACTGTGCCTATGGCCTTCAAAGACCACTAAGTTCAACTTATAATGTCCCTCCTGAACATTTGTAAGTTGATGGCCAAAGGGAAGACATAAACAAGGATGTTCCAGAGGCTCAACAATCTGCAGAGGAAGGCCTGAGCTTACTGGTTAAGGCTGACCCCAAGGTTGGTAGTGATGGGTAATAAGTGAATTAGGAATGCTTCAGTGGAGGTGGTAAGAGACTGTTGTAATAGCGGTAGAAAAGGTGAAGAGAGGAGACAACACATCTGTTGACCAGAGGTTAGAGTGTACTGGTGAGTGACTTCATGCTTAATCAGTTGAGCAGCCTTTTATTTTTGCTTTTCTTGCTCTGTTCTTTTTGAAGACTGTCTAAAACTACATTACCCAATGTATTCCTCCTTTCTGAAGATAGTTAAGCTGTAATTTGAGGGAGATTTGGTTGCTATTTCCTGCAGTCACAACTTACTACCTTCAAAAGAGAGGCACACACTGGGTAATGTAGCTCTATATATGTAAAAGCCACTTGACTGATTGATATCATAATACTTCCCAACGTACTTCAACTTCTGGTCCATTAATGTACTGTCTCCTCTCTCAGCCTTTTCTACCAAGATTAGCAATTCCTGTTTTTTGAAGATGGTTAGTCTTGTGCTATTTCCACTCCAGCACTCTTAACTCACTCATCCTCAGAACATTGTGTTATATCAGGGTGGGTTAAACCTCTTTTAGTCTAGATAACAGTCTACTACATGCAGCTACTCAAGGACTGGTATGTTATTTTCCAACTATAATAGAAACAACAAAATACCTGAAATGGAATATGAACTTGCAACTAAAGAGTTGATTCTTAAATTTATTTACAATCACAATGTAAATAAGTAAAATTTGCAGAACTATAAAATCCATGCAACTGTAGCTGCATAGTTTTGTTCCTTATTCCCATGCTTAAAATGTCAAGAAATAAACCAATGTGATCTTATTTACATTACCCATCCTTTGCTATTTTGGAACAAGTCAATCCCCAGTGTTGATATGTTTTAGATCACTGTCGGTGTCTTTGGAAGACCCACTCCACCACCAAATTGAAGTGCCATCCATCATAATGTGTTAAGATATACTATAGGTTGGTAGGTTAGAAAGTTGTTCCATAAATTCTTGAAGCAAACTAAACTGTCTAACTACAAACTGTCTAGTTAGTTCATCCAACGTAACAAAAGTAGTGAACTGTAACAAAGGTTTCTGCTATCTACAACTGCAGAAGATAAAATCCTAGAACACCCAATCTAATTATGCTAGCATGCAGAAATGTTGATGATAATGTTGTTGATGACAACAATCACTGTTCATATTGTTAAATTGGATTGGATTGCCTATGTTCAGTCCAATGCAGGATGAAGGCCTCAGTATGTTCACTCCATGAGTTTGAGCTTGAGATCATACTAGTTTGATAAGCCTTCTCTGCCACACTGGCTCAATATGGCTTGGCAGAAGGTTCATATTGTTAATCAACCAAAATTAATTGAACTCAAGTTGAGTGGTGGTATGGCGGATAATGGTATGGAAAAGGAAAGAAAAAAGTTACAAAATACGCAAATCAAATATTTTCTTTTTCTACATAAGATTTCCCAGAAAAGCAAATCTCATGTAGGTAAAACCAAAATACTTTAAGTACTCTTACTTTGCAGTGAGTGACAGTTAAGCTTAAGAATAGGGTATACTTTCTAGGCTTGGTTTATGAGAGTGGAAACTATATGAATCTACTTGTGACATTTCCAACACAAACCGTTCTGTGTATTGACTATCTATCATTTTTCACTAGAAATATTTTGATTTAGTCTTTTGTACAGAACTAAAATGTACATTCTATCATACTGAGTTGTGCTACTTGACATGATTTTTACCTGTGAGGAGTTCTCAGTCTTGGCACGTCTTGCAGCCAGTTTCCGCTGCATCTCACTCATCATGTTCTCAGCTCCAGGTATTAGTGGCCTAGCCAGTGAATTCATCCCTGCCTGGGCAGCATTGCCTGCACCATCAGCACCTGCAGCAGCAGCAGCAGAAGCAGCCCCATCATCAGGCTGGAATATATAAATTCAGAATGGAGATGAAATATGTAGAGTATTATATATATAAAGAAAAATAATCAAGGATTAGTTTGACAAGATAATTTGAGAAATATATATTTATTAATGGTTAAAATAAATGACAATTTTCAAGTGTCTACTAATTCATCTATTCTATTATACAAACAAGCAAAATATAACTTTACAAAAACAAACATTTCAAACTAAAATAAACTGTTGCTTAATATCAAACAATATTACTTTAGGAGGAAAGTAGCTAGTTTTAAAATCTCTAAGGAGCAAAGTAGCTACTTCTAAAATCTCTAAATGAGATATAAGTAGTAACAATACTAGATGGTAACTTGTTTAGAAATTTTAGAACTAGCTACTTTGCTTGTTACGAGATCAGTGGCTGTCTGCCACTTCTCTGTTTATATATTATGAGTAGGTATGATTGACTGCCATCTCTAACAGGCAAGTGTCCAGTACCAATGAAGGGTGAAGACCCAGAAACCATGATCTACTGGTCTTACCAAGCTGGAGGGGAATGATTTGCTCCCTTACTCACAATATATCGGACACAGGCTGTGTGTTGTTAACCAGCTGGAAAAGATGTTTCCTTGGGGTTAAAATGTAGTGACATTGTTCTTTATAGAACAGCCATGTTATAGTGGTTAAAAAAAAAAAAAATGTTACTGAATATTACTTTATTTTATCAAAATTATGATAAAGTTAATCCGCAAATGTCTAGAGGATTATTGCTTAACTTTATATTATTTTTCAAAGACAGGAAATTTTCTCTCAGAATATTTGGTGCTTATTCTAGACTTGTAGTATGTTGGGAAAGAATTTCCTGTCAGAATCCTAAACTAACTGTAGCAGACTAAAAATTTTCAAGAATTGTCAAGCAAATAAATTTCAATTCAGTGACATGACTATTTAAAGCAATTCCTCTTTTGCCTTGGTAATCAATCGAGCAGTAAAATCTAAGGCAGTAAGAATGGAACACTCTTCTGCAGGACACAATAACAATTATCAATTTGGTATCAGAAACTAGGCAAGTTACTCTCATTATCCTGAAATGATCCTTGCATAACTTTGCTTCAGCAATTTTTAGTTTCCTTTCCATCTCTTGCACAGAAATAGGTCTTTTTATATGCCTAGATATACAAAGACATTCTCATAATAGAACCACTATAGCAAGAAGTGACCCAGAAAGAGCTAAGTTCCTTGCATATGGCTGGCTACAGCACAGAACTGATGATAGGATTATGAGAGCAGGAAACACAGACTCTGTGAAGTTGTTAAGAAGATAGTGCATCAGTTGACCTGTTTATCACCAAAATCATGTGTTAGCAATGTAATCTAGAATAAACGACAGCAATAACTTGGTTTTATGAAGAGTAGCAAGGTAAGTCACAAATAAACAAAGATTGCTATCTGATTTCAGTACAGGGTTGAAGCTATTTAACATCCTTTACTAATGTTGATCAGAAAGGTGTGACTGTAACACTTCAGCATTTCTTGAAAAGTCAGGTTTCATATGAGCTTGGAGCAAGTGGGGAGAAACTGTTCTGTATAATCCTCACAGAACAAACATTATAGGAAGCTCTATCCAGAAGATGTATGCCAATGAAGATAAGAGATTTCAGGCTTAAGAAGTATTTTTTTCTGAAACAGTCATCTAATCAGCAATAAAACAATATTAGAGTTGAGGTAATATCAGAGCTCTAAAATGGTTCAATTTATGCCAAGCTCAACTTCTTTTGGCCAATTAAAAAATACACACGAAAGATAATTTAATATAACTGCTTTCTTAGCTACAAGTTCCTTAGCACCATGTAGATTTGCAACAAACTTATTAAATTATTATTATATAAAGACCCCCTTCAGTCATAAATGACCATGGGATTGCACCTAGAAAGTTACCCTCCAAGGCACAAGTCTGGGCAAGGTTGTTTATGGAAGACCAACAGTTGCCTATGCATACCAACCTTCCCTCTCCACACCACCAGTGATATCCAAGGGAAAGGCAGAGGCTGATAGAACTTGGCACCAGTGATGTTGCAACTCATTTCTACAGCTGAGTGAACCGGAGCAACGTGAAAATGTGAAACTAAGTGTTTTGCTCAAGAACACACAACCCGGTCTGGGAACCGAACTCAGTACCTCATGGTTGTGAGCCTGATGCTCTAACCACTGAGCTAGGCACTGTCTATTATTATATAATGATAGGATTACTATTATATAATAATTGGAGGATAGTAAAGTGATAGACAATAGAGCGCCAAACAAAATGCTTCGGGGCATACAGTTTCAACATTTTACATTCTGAGATCAAATCTTTCTAGATTCAACTTTGCTTTTCATATACCTGGAAGTGATAAGTTAACTAAATTGTTCCCAACTTTTCCCAAATCTGTTGCCCTTTAGCAATGTCAGAGATCACAGAGGTCAGAACTGGGATCAACAATGAGTATTCTCATAACAGAGTTTATGAGCTTCCAGTCTGAAGTGAGTTTGCAATTTCACTGCTAAAACCTTTTGTATTGACAAATATGAAAACTATCTTTTATTTCCAGTCTTCTCTATAAAATGAAAACTTTATGCATATTTAGGAAATCAATATTATATTTACAAAAAACAAACAAGAAAACAATAAAAAACAAAACATTATTACTATTATTATTATTAAGGGCTGCAGATAGCTGAAATAGTAGAATGATAGATTAAATGTCTTCCTGTATTCAGTCATGTTCTTTTAAGTTCTGAGTTCAAAATGCCAGCAAGGTTACGATAAATAAAATATGAACCAGCCAAATACTGAGATTTATTATATTAACTGTTACTGCACCACTAAAAATTTGTGGCTGTATACCTGTATTAAAAAACATGGTTACTACAATAAAATTATTATTCTAACAACTACAGAGATAGTGAAATTAGTACAGTTGGAGATACCCCAGACAAAGCAATCTGGTTTGGTGCCCAACTATTCTAAGCTTAATTCACATTGAGACTGACTCTACTGTTAACACTCCTTCCAAGTTTGATAAAAGTATCAGTTTTATATATTATAGTTCAATCAACTATATTTTGCCATCTATGCATAAATAAAAACTAATACTACTAACTACTACATGAATGAGTTTGTGCAACAGATTGGAAGACTGACAAGTTATTGTGCTTGATTCTGTGTCAAGTTTGAATAAAGACAGTTATTTGTGCATCTGAGAGTTATTTTGCTGAAAAGTACACCTATTTAAAAAAATTATCATTATTATTACTATTATTATTAACTATGCTTATTGCTATAGTAATCAAGCTCATTCTACTTCACACAGGGTATTCATGCCTTTTCAAATTTATTAGCAATGCAACTTTTCATTTTACCTCCTCTAAATGTTAAGCTTCTTTGCTATGTAAAAGAATTTTTGTAATCATTTATTAAAAAAATAACTAGGAAAGACAGAGAAAAGTTCAGTCCAAACAGTATGCAGTATCTACTTCAGCTTGCCATATTTCTAATATGACTGTAGTCAACTATGTTGTTTCTTCCAGCCTTTAACTTTTGCCTGCCCACAGCATTTTCATAAAATTTTCTGAATGCTTGTTTTTATACTTTCAGTTAGCCCTTATTTCACATGTTCTGAGTAATAAAAAGCTCTCCTTCCATACATCCCAAGTTACTCTGACAGTTGAAACAAATTGAGCATGTGTATCATATATGATGCATGGATGCCAGGGAAATATGTCCTGTGTGTCACATGTGATACAATAGACAGGCAAAGGGTTAAGATTTTAAAAATAAGCAACAGTTATATACATAGGTCAATACATTCAATTATATAGTCATTCTCCTTTATAAAAAAGGACATATGTCTTGACAATAAAAAAAACCCCATTTAATCACTATTATCGGCTAGAAATTCTCATGAAAATTAACCAGCATTAATTAGACTACATGGAACCAACTTGTTTAGTAATATTGGAAAATTAAATAGCTATTTTTATAGAATATCTGGAAATTAGAATTAATCTAAGGTATCTCATTTTGTTCATAAAACAACAACAAATAAGTAAAAAAAAGTAATATATGGCAAATAAAAGAATATCCTTAATCATATATGTCAATATTGTGATAAGATATTGCTTTCACATGACAAAACATGAAACTAAAATAAAAAAGACCTAAAGTATAAATACAATAAAACATTAAAAAAACCCTTTTATATCAGTGATTTACCTTTTTTTTAAAACAAGAGTTTTTAAAAAAATTAGATATTTTAGGACAAAAGTATGTATAAGTAGAAGAATAATTTCCTATGATATAAAATTACTGAAGAATTCAGTTGATGTACTTTCACTACACAATACATCCAGCTTGCTATTGTTTGGCAGTAGAGAGCGAAGCTGGCATGAAGCCAAGCAGCTGGGAGAATTTGGCCCATTTATAGTGCTAGTTGAGAGAAGCTGTTAAAGATAAACTTCAAGTGCAAGATAACAGCTGATTTTGCTTCTTGTGAAATGTTCAACAATGATGGACTGAATACCGACAATTGAAGATGAGCCAAGTAGGAACATTATGATAAATAACGAGTAAAAGAAAAAAGAAATAAAACACTAAATTAATTTTGGCTTTGAACAAATAATAAAGCTAGTTCATATAGTAAATATGAGATCCATAATGAGACAATATGTAATATTACTATAGATTATTTAAAGATCATAAATATCTTTATATACAAAATTCTCATTCAACATTAGAATAAGAATGAAATTTCCTATTACGAGTGGCTGTGAATGGATGCATATTGTATTTGAGTAGATGAGCAACAGAGATAGTACATGAGTGGAAGAGCTACTGTGTGTGAGAGTGGAAGAGCTAGTGCATGTGGGAGCGGAAGAGCTAGTGTGCGAGGGAGTGGAAGAGCTAGCGCGTGTGGGAGCAGAAGAGCTAGTGCGATGGGGAGCGGAAGAGCTAATGTACGTGAGAGTGGAAGAGCTAGTGCGTGTGAGTGGAAGAGCTAGTGCGTGTGTGAGTGGAAGAGCTAGTGCACGTGAGAATGGAAGAGCTAGTGTGCGTGAGAGTGGAAGAGCTCGTGTGCGTGAGAGTGGAAGAGCTAGTGTGCGTGAGAGTGGAAGAGCTAGTGTGCGCGAGAGTGGAAGAGCTAGTGTGCGCGAGAGTGGAAGAGCTAGTGCACGTGAGAGTGGAAGAGCTAGTGCACGTGAGAGTGGAAAAGCTAGTGCGTGAGAGTGGAATAGCTAGTACATGTGAGTGAAAGAGGTAGTGTGTGTGTGAGAGTGGAAGAGCTAGTGTGTGTGAGAGTGGAAGAGCTAGTGTGCGTGAGAGTGGAAGAGCTAGTGTGTGTGAGAGTGGAGGATCTAGTGCGTGTGAGAGTGGAAGAGTTTGAGTGAGCTAGTGTGTAAGTAAGTAGAAAAACAAGTGGAAGTGCTAGTACATGAGTGAGTAGAAGAGTTAATGCATGATCGAGTGGAAGAGCTAGTGTGTGACTATTGGGAGTGAATGTGGAGAGTGAATCCAAGTGCATGGTGGATGAGTAAGCAAATATTATTTGAGCAAGATTTTCTATTACAAGGTTCCTGTGAATGTTGATAGCTACTAAAAATTGCTCACTCTGACTGACAGGCAAAGTATTCTGGAGCTGATACATAGTTTAGTCATTGAGAACCAGCTACCTCCCAGGAAGAATTTGAACCCCAAACTGAAAGCTAATGTGACATGTCACTAACAAAGTACTTGTTACCTATGAAAGTGATCTGTACTTCTTTTCACAGTTATGTGGATTGGCTCATGGAATATAAAACATCTTTGGCAGGGTGACAGAGCAGTGTCAGTAACAAGATATAGAGAGCCTTTTAAGTGATAAGTAGTCAAGAATGACAAGATGGCTCATTTGCTATTCTATAAAACATAAGAATTAAATGCACTAAGAATTACTGAAAAGAAATAATTTTAGTACTGTCTTTAAATAAATACAGCTGGGTTAATAGAGAAAATTATTTTTGATTTTCTATGAAACAAGAAATTGATCAGGTAATGACATATATAAAAAATAATCATTAAGTAGAAGAGCTGGTGTCTGAACAATTGAGTAACAGGAAGAAAGAGTATGTAGGCAAGTAATCTAAAGTTGGACATAAAAATTAAAAAAAAACAAAACAAACAGGGCATATTCAATGCGTAATTCTCCCTTTCTGCTACATTAGCAAAAGAAATATTTGACCCTATATTAAAACCAAGTGAAAACTAATGAAAAGTTTCTCGACTATTGTCAATATCTGAATGTATTTTGTACTACTAAATGGCTATAACCATTGACAACTGAAATAAATTAGGTTTCCATGTCAATATGCTTGAGAATATATTTCTATTTTATTTTACTTTTCCTACAATTGATAGCTTACTTAGCATATGCATACATCCAAATATAAAGACTGAACAAGAAAAAATTCTGACAAAAATTTTTTTTAAAGGTAGTTCCCTAGCATTGGCACTATCCGAAGAAAGAAATCTACAGAGTAAATAATTTATCCAAAAATATTTTCTAACTTTGATAGTTTTTGAGATGCCAGAATAGATAGTGAAGTAACTATACTGTAGAATAAGTGAAGCACTTAATTTCTTTGTGGAAGGATGTGTTGAATTAGAAGGAATAATTATAGTAAGAAATAAAAAGGTTTAAATCTTAAAGTACTCATCAAATATTGATAAAGTTAATCTATATCCACTTTAAATATATTAAAATGATTAAAATTGAACTTTCATAGTGTATGATTAACAAAAATTTAGTTCAAGAAGTAACTAAATTCTGAGAGAGAGAGAGAGAGAGTGTGTGTGTGTGTGTGTGTGTGTGTG
>NC_068991.1:43059570-43061667 GCF_001194135.2 Octopus bimaculoides | reverse complement strand
ATATATATATATATATAATAAATATTGATGATATCTCTCATATAATAATTAAAAATAAACAAAGATAATTGAAAGGGAACATTTAAGAACAAATTTGAGAAAAAGAATTAAAAAAAACTCAATAAAGAGTGCAATATTTCATATAAGATCCACAAGACTCATTGGTTAATTTCATCTGATTGACAAAACAAGCATTTCTTATGAAAAAGTGAAAAGAAAATCAAAATGCAGATTCACAACAACATGCAACCATGCCAAAACACTGATGCATGAATTTGTCTGAATTAAGTTGGCAAACATTAACCAAAAACTGGAGCCATAAGTAAATGACTTTCAAAGATTAGACACTGCAAATATTATTAAGAGAGAAACAAGAGAGCAATCAGAATAGTAGTTTTAGAAATAAGGGAGATAACCATTTCTGTGTATGAAGGTCTGGATTCAACTATAGTTAGTATGTTGCAATCAGTAAAATGGCATACCACACAAAATGTTAAAACTGAAGTACAGCCAGCAAAAAATGGTCTGTCAAAATAATTTTTTGTATTTTCTTGGCTCACAACCCACAAGCTTCACAAACCAAATGTAATGTTTTCCTTTAATCAAACAATTTTTTAAATTAGAAACAAACAACATTCTTCTTTCAAGAAGACAAATGCTTGTCTGAAGTTTGGTGCAAGCAACAAAAGCCAAAGAGCAAGGGAATGAATTTCACTAGAGAATAGAAAAAAATGTTAAGATAAACAACACTGAAGGAAACACCACCTTACTTGCTGTTTACTAAATTACTCTCAAGGCCAAGATTATTCTAGAGAGCTCAGACATTTATTCCTCTTGCCACATATATTAAAGCAGAGACTAAATGATTGAAACTGAGTGAAGGGAGAAAAGTTGGTTACAACATAAAGTCAATTAGTTACATGAGAGTTGAGAGGTCATGACAGATCCAACTGACTGCATGAAACTATATCTCTGACAGACAGTATAACTCTATAGAGATACCGACAACATAACTTAAAAACGTGACTGGATTACAACTACACTCGACTCTATATAGCAATCATCTGTATAACTAGCCAATAAGGGAAGCCTCTATGCACTTGTTCAAGCTGCTAGAAGTAGCCAAATTTACGCCTTACCCTCTTATAAAAAGGAAGAGCCCTTGGGATAATAAGGTCTTAGATATACTATATTCAAAGGAAAAAATGGACTATTCAGCTATGATTAAAGAGATTACAAACTTGGGTACTAACTGCAGTTGTATTAAGCTACAATGTATGATTGAGCAACCCTTCTTTTATGTATGTAAAAATTAAAGTCTTTAAGATTTTTCTCTTTGTTATCTTCTTTAATCAAGAGACAAATCAGTCATCTACTCAACTAATTAAACCTCCAAATAAAATATCCTAACATTGCGTTAATATTACTTAAGTGCTCCACTAACAAAAAGTTTGTTTTCATATTACGCTCCATAATGTATTTAAGAAATGTGAACATTTTCAAGAATAAGTATACAAATTTATGTGGTATTCACTAATGATGAAGTGTCAAGAGAGAACACAATACATATAACTAACGCATTACATATTAAGTATATCTAACTAGCGATTTCTTTTATCCTTACGATGTTTCATGCATAGCCAGTCTTACTAACAATATTTATCTACTATCTATGCGTTCTGAAGAACTTTTAAGTTGCTTGAGTATTTATCAGAACTCTAAAGATCATTATAAACAGCTATTTGAATTCTTCCACCACACAAACGTGTGTGTGTGTGTGTGTGTGTGTGTGTGTGTGTGTGTGTGTGCAATGAATATGTGAGTGAACATTGATGATTATGAACATCAGAAAAATGTATTCAATATGATATGTATCGGAATAAAATTTATTTGGAGTTGGAGCTTGACTAACATGACTGAGTTTTGCCTATCAGCATGTCAGGCTATGCATGTATATATTTATACAACCCAGGGGTGAACGAATCAAAAAGATATCACAAGTCTCCCTCAAGTAACTTACCCGTGCAACAGACTTTAACTTGGCTTTCTGGAGTGCTTCAGCAAGTCCCCCTCCTCCAGTCGGCATAGGTGCAGCTA
>NC_068991.1:43011555-43059541 GCF_001194135.2 Octopus bimaculoides | reverse complement strand
GGAAGAGGTGGTGGGGGAGGGGGTGGTGGTGGTGCTCCAACAGGTGGAGGCTGGGGTGCTACTGGCACAGTAGGAGCAGCTGGGGGCTTGGGTGGACCTGTCATTGCTGGAGGTGGCCCAGGTGGTGCAGGGGGCACCGGTGGTGCTACAGGCGGCTGAGACGAAGAAGATACCTGTTCCCTATTAAGAGTTCCACCAGAATTTGCCATCATCATAGACTGGGGTGAAGGATCCTTCATTCCTGTAAAGAGAAGTCAATAAATGTTATTACACTGAACATAAGAATGTGGCCTTTCATAATTTTTATGCTTCTGTCAACCAATCAAGTCTCAGCAGTACACTTAACACACTTATTTTTGCTGCAGATTATAATTTCAATGTTTTCTGGATTGATTAGTTAAGTGTCATAAGTTTAGCTTAAACACTCCCAGAGGTATTGCTGTGTTCTTGAGTGAAGCATGTGGCTTAAACTAAAGAAACTGGAAAATGAGAGAGAGAGAGAGAGAGGGAGCAAGAGAGGAGGAGCAAGAGAGAGGGAGAGAAAGAGAGAGAAACAAAAATCAAACTATAGATTGAAAAGGTAAAAGAAAAATGAGAATAACTTTATTTTTCCATCAAGGATCAGAAACAGGTTGTGGAATCAGTTTTTGGAAAACTTACTTCATATTTGGTGGTGCATCGATGTTTCACATATCCGAATTCCAGTCATAAATATTTCAGCTCTGAGGTTAAGTGAAATTAAAGCATCACCAACACCTTTACCATCAGGGATGTCAGAGGCTGTAGAGTGCTGGAAAAGCTGTCTTTTAATCTCACTTTTATTGTATTCAAACCTTAGTAGCCAATTAAGCATAGTATGTGCCAAGCACATACTATGGGTTATTCAGTTGATTGTATCTGTTGACCTTGTTAGGATTTGAACTAAAAAATGCGAGATCCCCATCACATGATAGTAAAAAAGTAGTTATATACTTGGCTTATTCAAATGACTGTACCCCTATATTAAAAATTAACCTGATGCTAAGTAAAATCATAATTTTCCATTTCTTCTCTTTCAAAGCACCAAGAATGAGATATACAAATTAAGTTTCTATATATAATTACATATTAGTCTTTAAGTTTAATAAAATAAATTCATTATTCATATCATTATTGCTCACAGGTATGGTGTCTGATTGGGTAATCTACTATATTTATGGCTTCTAGGCTATGAGTTCATATTCAGAAAGTATTGAGAAAAAACTTCTATACTTGCCCAAGATTTTAAGATTATTATTTAAGGTATCATACTTTGCTGAGAATGAACCATAATTAATTCATTTCTCAGCAAAGTTGAACACAATACATTGTGCCATGTCCTTATACAAGACATGTATAACTAAGTTTGCCCCAGTTTGCCTGACCAAGAAAAGCAAGTTCAACTCTTACTTCATTTACAGCTGGATGGCTAGGAATAGGAAAGACATTTTATTGTTATAACAATTGTTTCACCTCCAGCTGAAACCATTCCACTCTTAGAATGGAAAAAGCAAAAATAGTAAATGGATATAAAACTTACACCAATCAAAAAAAAAAAAAAAAGTACATTTGTTGAAAATGGATATTATATGTACATCTCACAAATCTAATACTTTCCTGAATTGCAAAGGAAATAGCAACTGCCATGGCAGGGCAAATTGAATGAAGTCAGAATTGTTTTCAGTTTGTGTCTGGAATAATTTCCACACCTGCAAACTAACAGTTACCATAATATACTAGAAGTGTCTGATATAGACACAGAAACTGATGAGTAAAAAGTTGTTAATATATTTACCAATATTATGAGTGGTACTTGTAGCAATACCACCAATTAAAAAATAAAAAACAAAACAAAATAATCCTGTATAAATAATAAATATCAGAAAAAATATTATCTCATAATTACTAATTTTGTATTACAAACTCAAGATATAGTTAAAGATAGAGTAACAGCTCTAGGTTCAAGATATGGTTACTTAAAGAACAATCTTAAATGATATTAAAGAAAGCCTTGTCATTTACATTATACTGGAATATTAATTTGTGTACTTTAAGAAAAATCATTAGCTCTACTTTTCAGTACTACTTCTAACATGTTGGCCTTCCATCATCAAACAGTTTGGGGGCATCGCACAAGAGTAAACTCTTCACAGAGTTTACTTGCTTTTGTTGTAGTGGAACTGTGACTGTATAACTGTCTACTGAGAGCAGCTTTCCCACTTGACTGCTGTCTTAATACTCCCAGCACCCCAAAGAAAATGTTTTCATTATGGCTTAATAGGCTTCTATATAGATATATTTATTTCCTTGATATGTTGCATCTGGCTGATACCAAGAGAATGTTTTTGATGAAGAAATATACCAACACACACACACACACACAAATTATAGATATAAAAGAGAGAGAGAGATAGGGGAGAAACAGATAGAGGAGACAAACTGGGAGTTGAAGACCACTACCATTGTAAGTGATTTTGAAGATATTTTCTGAGCCACGGGTTTCTTACCTATATTGTTAACTCCACCAGACAGCTGACGTTGATGTTGGCTTTTCATTTCATCTCGCTGTATTCTGAAATGAATAGAAATTAAAACCCTCATTATTATATAACACACAATATATTACATTAGCCAACATGAATAGCAACAACAATTACTATTAGTAATAAGTAAAACATTTGTTTTATGTTGTCCAAGTCACAATACACCTATATGCATGACCATGTAGGTGGTCGGTCAAATTCCTTGAACAGAATGTAAACACTAACAAACATTATATCCAAAATATAACAAGACATATTAAATGGAGGAGAAAAAAATTAGTAGTTGGAACTGAATGTTGATAGAAGTCTTTGACTGGTCAACTTGACTTGGTGTGTTTGATTGTTTCACTAATCTTGACTAACATCCATCTCATTTGAGCTGTTTACTAGCTTGTGCCACCACATCAGACCAGAAATATTTTAGCTACTTTCAACATCTGAGCTAAATTAGGTTTATAATCCACTCCCCTAGACTCATGCCAGAACATCTCATCACATCTGATGACCATATCAGCACCATCTACTTTACCTGTGAACAACTCAGCACCAAGAGGCATGAAAACTTGCAAAACCTTAGACATTTCCAACTGTCTTTGTAATAACAAATGTAATAGTCTTGTATAATGTGAGACTTAGAATATAGGCTACTGAATGCTGAGGCAATAATGCATTTCCTAAGAGTATAAGCAAATAAATAAAGCTTGATGGCCTGAAATAAGAATTGAAATTAGACTATGAATTTAAATTAAGAGAATGCTTCACAATTGTTTATTTCTAATAATGATTTCTAACTTTGGCATAAGACCACAATTCTGTATTGAAAAGATACAGTTGAATGAGTCAACTTCAGTACATGACAAGTACGTATTGTCACTAGCAGTCAACTTTGCTTCAGGAAAAGTAAAGCTGACTACAGTAGAAATTGAAGAACCAGAAAAGGATTAAGTCCAACTCTCTCATTTCTGCCACTTCACTGCCTTACGCATAGTTATTATGACAATCTAATTTAGAGTTAAGAAGTGTAACTGGGATGTTTATATATTGGTGCATTGGTTACTGAAGTAAACTGATTCCATCTGGAAACTAAAATCAAACTATGAACTACTGAATGAATTGCTTACATATTTTACCACCACTATATAGACAGTAATAGTAAAATTTAAGTACCACAAGCCTTTGAATAGGATTTTATTGTCCAGTTGTAAGCAATTTGTTTTACATATGTCCTTGAAAAAGGTATGGATCTCAATTTTTGATTTACCCTGTCCTATGCTAATGGAAAAGAAATCAAATAGATTTAGACTTTTCTTATTTTCTTCTGGAGTCATTAATTCCTTCCATGTAAGCTTACACCTCTTTCAGACCATCACCAATAATTTTTACAAGATCTTATGTAAGCACAGTCTTTATTGAAATAGCTTTGAACTGGAGCCTGGATGTACTGTGAAAGAAAATCTCCCATTAGGGGGATAATACCACAGGAATGCAAATCAATATTTATCAATCCCCAAATTTCTTAAGTATAACTGCAATAACAACTACATGTAAGAAATAAAAGAGCTTTCTTTTATGAGAGTCACTTTACAGAATGTCACTAGGGAAGTTAAAATGAAGCCTACAGCAGAGATTTAGATAAATCTATGGAGTGAGTAGTGTAAAAATTATGTAAAGATATGCAAATAAAAGATACAAAACATTAAGAATTAGAAAATGTAAGGAAATAACAAAAAAAACAAACAAAAAAAAAACAAAAAGCAATTTGGAAATTTAATTAGAAGTAATTTTAAGCCACCAGTTCAAAAGAGGCATTACAATTTTTCTCTGATCACTCTAGATAAAGTCAAAAGTTAGTACCTATATATTTCAGGATTGGTGGAAGAAAGAAACGATGACACCACAACCTATGCGTTCGTAGAAGTCTGAGGTTGCATGAAGACTTGTTAGGAAATAGAGTTGCAGTCTTTGGGCATCATTCAAAGGGCTAAGCTTGTCATATATAATGGTGAGCTTCTACTAGAGAATAACTCCCACCTGTTCTTAACAAGCAGTAACACTATGCAAGGGAAGTTGCAGTAAACAGCTGTACATCAAAACAAGTTATCCTTAATCTGGGATTGTGTTCAAATGCTTGCAAATGAAGATTTTACTGAAGGGACAAATAGTGTTAACCAGGTGATGGATTCACCAATAATGAAAGCATACGCACTAATATTTCCTCACTTCAATGCTGGTTGCTTGAATGCTTCCATGTATGGGAAGTTACATGTAGAAATAATAATGTTGGACATACTGTGAATGTGGCAGCAGCAACAACAACAAGAAGCAATTTTCAGGTTGAACTAATGTATTCATGTTAAAAAAGGAGCAACAAAAATATGTTATTTTCTAGAAATTTAGAAGATTATAAAATTTAATAGATGAATTTCTTACAAAGCCAGAAATTAAAGAAAACGTTAACCACAACAACATTCATAGCAGATATGAGATGAACAATAAGAAAGTAATAATTAATAAAAAATTGAGATTAAAATGCTAAACTACTGAATGTAAGTCTGTGTTGAAACTTTACTATGGTATCAATAGTATTACTTCATCCACAGCAAGGCACATTAATTACTTAAGTTACCACAGCAGTGAAAACTTGCTACCATTCTTCAGTTCCATATCTGAGTGGTCAGTGTTTAGAAAGAATGTTCTACAACAAAAACTTATGGATCAACAGTTCAGATCCAAATTAATACAAATTAGCAAACTCAGGACATAAAATTAAAACCTGTTAAATGAGCAAAGGAAAGAACCTTTAGGTAGTCATTCATCCTGTTGGAAATGACAGCTAAATCTCCTTGAAATCCCACCATACCATCTTAAAATAGGTCACACTGGACAGTGTAATCCTGGATAGGTTAGTCACAGATCCAACATCTTTTATCAAAAGTCTGCTTAATCAGGGCTGACCTGGGGTTAAAAAGGAGAGGAATATAAAATTGATTAAACTTTTTTGAGGAGAACATGGTTAGTTATCGAAGAACTTTTTGCTCCTTTTATTAGACAATGAGGCTAGAGTGACATTGCTGATTTCCATTAGTGTGAATGCTATAACATTCTGCTAACATGCAAGTCATCTCCCACAGTGTATGCCTGGCAGCAGAACCAATTCTTGACTATTCTTCCTGATGCATAAAAAAATAATGCAGTAGCAGTAATGTAATGAAAATCAATACCAAGTTGCTCCCTGTTGATTTTTTTTTTTTGAGAAACAGCAACATAAAAGCATAAATGAAGAAGTCAAGATACAGACTAATGAATGGTGCAAATAACTGGAAGGTGCAAGTAGATTTGTATTCTCAGACCATATTGCAATAACAAAGGAATGCTCCGACTTGACATTGACATGACAATATCTTGGGAAGGCAATATGGAGTGATCACATGGAAAGAAGGGCCTAAAATATTAGGACTTAGGGAATTGTGTGAAGCATGACAATGGTAGTGTACAGTACTTTCAGCTGAAGTGGGATGTCATGGATTTGTAACTAGATCCAAAATATTCTATCTGGCTGATATTAGACCTAGGAAAGACAACAGGGCAGTGATCAGTGAATTGCCGAAGAATGTTTCAAGGATATAACAAAGATATGTGAAAGAAAGATGAAAGCTGAGAGCAAAGTATACATCATCAACAAGTAGTAAATCAAAATAGTTGCTGCAGAGATTATGAAATGGCTTCAGCTGTATCTGGTTAAGTGTAGAAGCTAAAAAAAAAAAAAAAAAAAAATGCTGGGCCACCAAAAGAACGCAGACACTTAGTTGGTGAGAATGATATTATGGGAAAGTGCTGAAATCATAGCGATCTTCAGTTGACAAAAATGTTTATGTACCCCAGCTATATGTAAAATAAACAAAACTCAATTTTGATTTTTCATTTAAGTTTCTCTAGATGGAAACAGTGTTTCTATGATTTTTTATTACTTCTCAGCCTTTTGTATTAGCATTACTTATCAGCTTTATGTGTGTGTGTGTATTATTATATTGAGAGAAAGACTGGTTGTGTGGATATGATGAAAGTTGTAGATTGGGGAAATTAGCAATCAGTACAGGAAGTAGATTGAAGGCACAAGCTACAAATTTAACCCTATACAGGAAATAATCGCAGGCTTACCAAACTGACAAAATGTCATGCAGATTTGAAATTGTTTACTTGAATTATAACAATTTTATACTAGCTTGTTTTTCTCCTTTTTTTTTTTTGCCTGGCTATCATACTCAAGTCAACTGGATATCTATTGTATCTTTAAGTGAGGCTACTAAATTTTGATAAGTTAGTCTATGTAACTATTAGAAATCGGCATTAGATCATATATGAATGCTACTCGCAATAGACCTGCTTTTTATGAAAAGAGAACTGTTTATCTTATACTGTAAGTGCTACACAGCACAAGTTTGTGTAGATATAGCATCAGTGAAATGAGTCTTCAAATGCAAATATTCACATGAACTACTAGAGCAATAAACTTTTTAAAGCTGGCAAATTACCTGCGCCAACTACAAAAAGATAAAGCTGACCATTGTGTAAACAGACAAATTAACCCAACAAAGCAGAATAAACAATGATTAAAAAAAACAAATTACAAATAAAACTTGATGAAGCTGACTACCTATTAAACTACTCCCTGCTTCATAACATTTAAAATTGAAAAAGAAAACCTAACAATAAATGGTTAGGTAATAAGATATAGTAATACTTTACAAGATTATTCAAGTCATCACAGGTTTACAAGAAACATAAAATAAGAAATTTATATTTTTAAAGTGTAATATAACAATTTTTGATATAATATTTTAGAGAATTTTAACTCTTAAGATGAGAGCAGTCAACAATTAACATTTTATCAAGGGTAAATTATCTGAAAATAACTTGATCTAAACTTTTCTATACGCTACATAATCTACTACATTTGGTAAACTGATAACAGTTAAAAATATGGAAACCATTATTTCACAAGACAGAATGGAAGGATTTTAAAGGTGTGTGTGTCTAAAAGCAAGAGAGGAGTGAGAGAAAGGAGATGAAAGAGAGAGACATTAAAAAGATAAGAGATGAGGGAGAGAGAAGGGAGAATGGATAGATGAGAGAGGGAAGTTATAGAAAGGGTGATAAGGAAGAGGAGGGGAGATAGCAAGAAGAGATTCCCTCACTGCAGAAAATTTAAAATTAGCTTGAAAATATAATTCATTTCTGATAATCTAAGCAATATTCTTCATACATATATAACAGTTCTTTCTCAGATGGTAAGAAAACTGAATTTATGAAACAGTGTGAAGTAAAAGCAGAATGATTATTATTAATCATATATACTTACTGATCTTGTAAAAAGTTAAATAAATCCAGCAAATCTTAACTCAAAGAGTGCAGAAAAGTTCTCTTGGATGAAGCAAACAAACTGAGTATAAGGACAAAGTATTTACTTATTTACTTTCTTTTTTAAACACAAAGAACTTTTTATTCTAAGAGATGTAAAGGGTCATAGTGGTTTCATTGTATTTTTCTCACATGACATGTTGGTGAATCGCCTATCTATCCAACAGAAGTGTTACACATTTTACATACATATCGTTTAGTAAGATGTTCAGCTTAATATCTAAGGTGTAGCTTCCGGGAATAATTTCTCTTTCAGCTAAGTTTCTTTTCTATTGTTTTTGAGAAAAGTATCACTTGACTTTCCAGTAGATTTCTAGCCCACACCTTTCTTAAAACATTTCCCCTTTAATCTTTTGTACAGAAAGTCTACCATTCCGTTTCCGAATTCATCATATGAACAATCCAATGACTTGATCAGAGACTACACTAAACATCATCATCAATTTATGTTCGCTGAGTTGGATAGGTCATCACAGCCTAAGTCAACTACCATTGGGATACAGCTCCCAAAGACTATGTGCTTGTATGTGTCATTTGGCTTGGTTTCTATGGCTGGATGCTGTTTTTAACTCCAACCACTTTATATAGGATACTGGGTACTTTTTCTTTCGATGCTAACACTTGAGAAGTTGAATAGTCTTTGACGAGACAGGACCAGAGAAACACAATAACCCTCTGCCCATTTAGCTACACTCTTTAGAAAATTCATTTATGAAATGAGTTCTACTTCTTACTAAAGAAATTTAGACAAGGAAATATATCAGGCATTTGTTGTTTTCCATTCTTTTATAGATTGCTTCACATCCATCATATAAATTAGAGAAATCTATAATTTTTTCTTGAACAGTTAAAAGGTGTAAGAGATGACTGTGATTAAGTTAATTTCATAACCACATGGTTTCAGGCTTGATCCCACTACCTGGCATCTTGGACAAGTTTCTTCCACTATAGACTTGGATTGATCTGCTAGCAATAGCAGTCATATGTTCCTCAAATTGTATGGCACTATTTTAAATAAAGTAGGATATATTAGACAACCTGTGGAGGTGCAATGGCCCAGTGGTTAGGGCAGCGGACTCGCGGTCTTAGGATCGCAGTTTCGATTCCCAGACCGGGTGTTGTGAGTGTTTATTGAGTGAAAACACCTAAAGCTCCACGAGGCTCTGGCAGGGGGTGGTGGTGAACCCTGCTGTACTCTTTCACCACAACTTTCTCTCACTCTTTCTTCCTGTTTCTAAATATTGGCCTGCTTGCTTAGCCAGTGGGGTGGCATCATTTGAAGGCTAAAACAATGCGAAGCGCATTGTGACCAGCAATGTCTAGCAACATCTGATGGCCTGGTCAGTCACGTGATCATGTGATATTAGACAATATAATCTCTGAGACACAATAAAACAAGATAGTTATAGTTGAAAAGCCTTTAATAATAGGACTGCTTGATTAGGCTGACCCAGGGCTAAACAACAACAGGATGCATGAATGTATACATGTGTGTGTATAACTGTTTGTATGTATGAATGCAAGCATGCATCCCTTATGTACTCATTCTATGCGTATGCTTTCTGTAGCTACAATGTATTACGTTGTCATGACTATGAGATATAATTACTGCTGTTAAGATGTGGAAAGTTAAATTGTAATGACTAATCAAATCAGATATTCACTATCTTCTTTTCCTTTATAAGAATCATTAAATTTTTTTCATTTTTCTTCCTTTTTGATAATGACAGCAGAAGTTTCAGTACTTTTCTTCATAAATTTCATTTTACATCTATTTGAAATATTTTTTCCCTTCAAAATTATGGACTTAGTGATAAACATGAACAAACTGATGCTTAATCAAGTCTATTTTACTTGAGATTTTGAAACAGAACCCCCACCCTCCCAAACAATACAAAACAGGTAAAGAATGGCTTTCACATTCTTGAAGAAAAATTTTAATGCAATCAGCTTCTGCCTCCAAGCAAAAATACTTTGTTTTTCAGGCATCAAGTTATTTATTTTGCTTCCAAAGATCTTGCATTCTCAATCAATCACTGTTCTTCATAACTCTTTCGTAAGGTATCAGCTCTTACTCTTTTACTTGTTTCAGTCATTTGAATGCGGCCATGCTGGAGCACTGCCTTTAGTTGAGCAAATCGACCCCAGGACTTATTCTTTGTAAGCCTAGTACTTATTCTATCGGTCTCTTTTGCCGAACCGCTAAGTTACAGGGACGTAAACACACCACCATTGGTTGTCAAGCGATGTTAGGAGGATAAATACACACACACACGTATATATATATATATATATATATATATATATATATATATACGACGTGCTTCCTTCAGTTTCCGTCTACCATATCCACTCACAAGGCTTTGGTCGGTCCGAGGCTATAGTAGAAAATACTTGCCTAAGGTGCCACGCAGTGGGACTGAACCCAGAACCATGTGGTTGGTAAGCAAGCTACTTATCACACAGCTACTCCTGTGCCTTAATTTTTTCTATTATATATCAATGATTAATAGAGAAACAAACAATGATGTAGAGTATACAAAGATACTAAGTTAATGTGGTATTTGGCTTAATTATATAACATCTTTATAACACAAAACTGTATTATCTTTATAACACTCATACATTTTTCCATGTAGATTCCACATAACTGGAAAATATCACTACACTTTGATGGACAACAAGCTTTTCTCTGAGTAAAAGGAATAATTTTTTTTCAATAGCACAAAAATATCTTCCCACTTTTAGTATTAAGCAACAGTAACTCGATTTCTTTGATCAAATCATATGCTATACAGCAAGATCACCCGATAGTGTTGGTACCAAAAACACATTAAAATGGTAGTTAACAGACACCTTGGTCCTCATATTCCCTCTGCTAATATGGGCTGGATGTTTCTACAAAGTACACACACTAACAAGATTGATACTCAGAAGTATAAGTATTCGTTTCTTCAATCAACTAAACTGAAGTATCTGCTCACTAAATAAATGGTTGAGTATTCAACAGACATGTGAGTCCTCAGGTAGAATCGGTATGACACCATGTGTGATAAAGCTAGAACTTTGAATTACTGGTACAAACCACCCAGTGTATCTTCCAAATAGTTTCTGTCGAGTCAGTTTCAATCATGAGGTTTAGGTTGACCTGAGGTTATGACATATGACACTTGCCCAAAGGCCATATGGTGGGGAATGAACCCAGAGCCTTGTGATTGAGAAGCAAGCTTCTTAACTGTTTGCCCAAGCTGTGAGTAGACTGACTGAAGTTATAAGGGAACCTACCTTTCTAAAGGAGACAATGTAACATCTGTGACAAGTTACTGGAAATAGCAATATCAGCAACCACCAACACTATTTATTTCTTATATTCTGAAGTTTAATTTAGCAGTTAATAAAACAAGTTTGAAAGTTTTGTAGTAGATATAAATTTTAACCATCCAACCATGATGAGTTATTTTTCAACTATGGCAACCTGTTTGCTAAACATTTTATTATAAAAAAGTACATCAATAAGTACAAAGAGGTTTATAAGACACACACAAAGAGGTTTATAAGACACACACACAAAGCTAAAAGAACATAGGATTAAGACAACTTATTTAACCCATCTGATATCAACCAGTCACAAACAGCTTCTGTGTTTGTATTTAACCCTTTAGCATTCAGGTTACTTTCTCAAATGTAATGTTTATTTATTCACATTGTGTTCCAAACACTAGCTTCATTAAAAAAGTTAGATATTTCATTAAAACCCTCCAAATTCTTGATTATTTCCAAAACTAGTGCAAACAGAGTGTGTTTCAATAGAAATATGGCCACAAAAGGATTAACCTAACATTTTGCATCTGAAATTCATACAATAGCAATTGATAGAAAATAATGAATTTTAATGACTTTACAAAACTGAATCTTCATAGCAAGTAAAAATATGGACTCAGAAAAGAAACAGAGTAGGGATTATATGCTGGTTATTGATAGTAGCAACAATTTAGGTAAATGAATGTGGAATATAGGAATATAACTATAATAAAAGATGGATAGAAGTAGAGAATCATGAAGGGAAGTGAGAGGATACAAAGATGATCTGACAAAGAGGTGAGGCAGTTAGTGGGAGAAGTGGTTATAAGCAGGTAGTGATTGAGACTGGTAGTTTAACCCCACCCCAATAAGAAAACAAAAAACCCTCCCTCACATAGCTGATGTCCCAATGGCAAACTAGTTGTCACTAGTTACAAATATATTAAAAAAAAGATAAAAATTATTGCCATTAACAAGCAAGTTGAAATACATTATAGCCAATTAAAATTAGAGATCCACTGATAGCACAATCACTTATCTATCCAACATGTTATTAAGCTGCATTATCAATTAACAGTCTCAAAATTAACATAAGATTGTTAAGATCAAGAATAAAATGTATGCAAAAAAGGGAAAATAGTTGTAAAGCAACTAGAACATATTTAAGATTGATAATTAAGCTTATAGGCATAATTTATTCCTCAGGTTTTCTATAACAAGCCTGTTTGTAAACTAGCTGAGCGACTAAAAATTGAGGGCTGAAAAGTTTATCATAAAGATAAATAATGGAACACGGATGAAGAGGTGGAGGGGCTATGTAAATACAGCTTAAAGTAACCAAGTGATTCAACTTATCATCACTTCCTCTCTGAGGTCCCAAGCCAAAGTTTTAGCATCTTGTATCCTGTAGCTAATGAAAGAATAAACCATTAAAGTGTAATTTTATCTATATTTAGCTATCAAGGGAATTAAAGAAAACTTGCTATAGTAAAATCCATATTAATGCTTGAGTGTCTTGAAAAATATTGATAATGTTGTTACACACGAGTATGATTAATAAAACAAAGTAAGTATAGTTGTCTTTATTTTTTCTTCAATTTCTAATGTTAAAATATTTAAAAAAACTCTCCATGAAAGAACTTCAGTAAATTTTTTTTTTTGATTTCCAGAGCATTGGGAAGTTAAAGGGAATGAGAACCAAAAGAAGGGTCTCAGCTCAGCTATGAAACATCTAAAATATTTATCATCTTTTGCATCATCTCTTCAGACCCATCTTCTTTAGTACTCACTTCTCCACAGCTACTTTCACCTTGTTAGTGTCATCAAATCCTTTTCCATCAAGACTGTCCTTCAGTGAACTGCACAAATGAGAGGAGGAGGGCACTAGATCTGGGTTGTACAGTGGACGGGGGACTAGTGATCAACCAAATTTACTGATTGCCTGATTTTCTGCCAAAAATGTGTATTGTCATGATGTATGCAGACTGATTTCAGATTCTTGTTTGGTCTCTTCCTTCAAATGGCTTCTCTAACGTTTTCGAGTGTCTCAATGTACTGCTTGCTGTGCATGGTACTATGACATTCCAGAAAAGCCAAGAGAATGATGATCAACAAAAACAGTCACCATAACTTTCTGTGCCAACTTGAATGTTTTAGGCTATGGAGAAGAGGTCTATGGACTGAGGCTTCATTTTAGTATCATCAAGATATGTTCAAGTTCCATCAGATCAAGGAAAAAAAAAAAAAAAATGTATCTTCATTGGCTTCAAATGCTTCCAGCAGATCAGATTTCTATACTTTTCTCTTTCAAATTGGTCATCAGTTGCTAAGGTGCCCATTTTGCACACTTTCTAATATCCATGTTTTCCAGCTTCTTTTGTAATGCATTTTAACCACAGTCCAGTTGTGCAGCAAGCTCACAGACTGTGACTTGTCTGCCTGGGAGAATCAGTTTACCTACTCACTAGTAATTAATGTCAATGATCACAGTCGATGGTCTTCAATGGTGGTTTCTTCTTTAAACTTCATCCATCCGTGCACATTGCTCTTGCCATTTGAGTCATCTCTGTAACTGTCTGTAGATGTTGGACAGCCTTTACTCTTGCATCATCAAAGAGCTCAACGATGGTATGTTGCTTCTACTGGGAACCTGAATACATTATTTGCCTGCAATGAAGAACATGCAGAAGAATTACTACAGAGGAAAAATTTACTCTAACAATATTCCAATGACCAATGTCTGTCCAACAGAGAGGGGGAAAAAAGGCCCACATTTCAGTACCACTTGCATACATTGAAATAAAACAATACAATGCAATCTTAACTAGCAAATCAAGCAGCATGACTGTGGAGTCAAGAAACCAAGGTTCAATATATACTATTACTAGCTGACATACCCGGTAATTTCTGGAAAAGCGAGGCTTATCTCCTGGTCCTGTTCTCATAATTGCTTTGCTAATCCAACAGCAACAATACAAAGTATGTAGCGCTTAAAACAGTTTTTGTGCATTTACAAAGAATACTGAACCGTCTTACGTAGGGTCTTGTTTTTAGGAAATCCCAATAAGTTATGAATACCAAAATCGTGAAGTCAGTTATGTAGTAACATGCAAATTAGTTACCCGATAATAATAATTCAAATAAAGTAGCACTGAAAAGGGCTTTAATACATTCCCAGAATATATAGAACTTAGGAGGAAATATCAATAAGGTATGTATACCAAAATCATGACGTATGTTACGTAATAACAGGCAAATCGAATTTGAGACAATAGCAATCTAAGTAACTCTGAAAAGTTCTTCATGCAGCGCCTGTCAATTGGCTGAAGTGACATGAAAGGCATCGTCATTCATGGTATATTCATGAATAAGTCACTAACCGAAATAAGCAGATCTATTGTTGAGGAAAATACTATTTACTTGTTTAAGGATTGTTCTGGGTAAAGTGCGAAAATAGCCCTAATGGTTCAAATACTAAGAAATAAACATACTCAACTTGATTTATACCAATTTTTTTACACAGTTGCCATGGAAACAGTACGTTAATGGTAAAATTTGCAAATGAGTTAAGGCAATGATATCTCCATGGTGAGATTTTACTCAAATTTGTTTTAAATGAAAGATCTTAGGTAGGTCTATGAAATGTCATTAAATTTATATATTGACTTAGGACAGTGGTTAGATTGATAATAACATTGATCTTGTCTGACAATTTCTTGTAAGAAAAGTCCACGTAATGTAGAATATTTATACAAAGCGAAGACCTGTTGAGTCAAGTCAATCAACCACTGGCAACTGATCACTCTAATGATATTGCTTCTCTAATAAATGAAGGGAGAAATGACCAGTGGGCAAAAGAGAAAAATAAAGAAAAATGAATGGGTTATTTCCCCTTGTCTATTAAAGGAAAAATAAATGGGCTACATCCGGACCCGTTCTAAGAGTCACAGCCATCCAATTATAGACATTTATAAAACTGCAATGAGCCTAGTAACAAACTGGATGTTGGTTTAACATGTATGCAAAGTTTCATGAAAATTCGTTAATGGGTGTAGACAACAATTTGACACAAAGAAACAGACAACCAAACAGACTGCTGTTTATATATGTGTAAATGTAGACACATACATGCAGACACACACACACACCCATATATTTACATACAAGTATATATACATATATATACATATATGTGCAATCACACACACAGGCTGATGCACATACATATAAATATACATGCAGTCACACACACATGCAGACATACACATATACATGTGTGTGTATATATATATATATATTAGCTAGTGTACCAGGTAATTCCCGGGAGTAAACATGTTCTATTGAAACACCTTATTACTCTGATATAAGAAATCAATTTCGTTATAACTGTCACAAACGGTATATTTTCCGTCACGAAAAAGTACCAAAAACTGTCTGTTGGAGGTTGGCGAGAGAAGGTTTTGGAGGTTGGCAAGAAAGATGGTCGGAGGTTGGTGAGAGAGGTTGGCGAGAGGCAAAGACATTATTCTGCTTAGCGAAGGTATCTGGGAAATGTATAACTGCTGTCATTCACAGAAAAACTATTGTAGGGTGTGACTTGAAGATTTGGCTACTGTTACTTAAATATCAAGTAGCCACATAGCTGGTCCTATTTTGGCTTACAGTAAAAAATAGGTATCAGCGAAATTTGACAGAAGAAAATTTTGGGTATATTACTTGATCATAAAAAAAAAAAAAACCCACAGGAAATGTTTGGTACAAGCTTTCAAAAAGGAAGTAAAAATTACCAGAAGTGCATTAGATGAAGTGCAATCCAATCATTGGAGGAAGGAAAAAAAAAAAGTTGAACTTCATTAATTTTGAAACAATTTATCTGAAGAATTAGTAATTTAAAAAACAAATAGTAGTAGTAGTAGTGATTTTGACCCATTCTGGTAATGTATGTTAATTGTAACAAAGCTATGATAATTATTAGGAAAAGCTTCTATTAAAAATAAAATAGCAAATTGCTCACAGAAGGCAAGCAAAATAGATCTAAACTCTTATTCTCTCTTTAGACTACCATGACAAACTGATATGCATAATTATAGAAGTTCTACTGCTAGTTCTGTATGATTGGTATAATTAATACTGTTATTATAACATATATGAGTCTTTTAGCAACTAACAGGAAGAGGAAATTATCTGAAATTTTCTAAATTTCATTGCATGAGGAGCACCAGAATAAATAAAAACTAAATGACTCACCAATAGATAAACTGGATTTTATAGAACTGTTTGATTCTCATGATATATGTGTATATATCATGCATACACACATAAAACAGATTCCTTTCACTTTCCACCTATCAAACCCACTCAGACACATTTGGTTGGCTTAGGCTATAGTAGAACACACTTGTCTAAGGTGCCATGCAGTAGGACTAAACCTGAAACCACGCGGTCGGGAAGCAAACTTCTTAACTACACAGCCATACCTGTGTGCATGCACACGCATACACACACTAGTTCATTAACTATCAATTACTACAAGGACTATATAACAAGCTCATTAATAGTCCTTCTTTTGCTTGATATGAAAACTAAGCAAAATGTGGGAACAGTTTATTGTATTACCTGCAATTCTTGACTGGTTTAGTTATGTTATTGAGGCTGGAAGGATGAATGGCAATGTTAATCTCAGTGAGATTTGAACTTTGAAACAAAAGCTGCAATGAAATATCACAATGCGTTTTGTTTGTCATTCTGACAATTCTGCCAGTCTAATGTCCCGAGAAGCTTATTAATGAGAATACAAGGTGGTGAATTAATGGAATCATTAGCATGTTGGATGAAATACCTCTCTGTGCATAACTGCAATCCTATATATTCCAAGTTTAAATCACACCTAAATCAACATACACCTTTGAGGAGTAGGGTCAATAAATTATTAGCCAAACACTACAGGCATTTCACATGACGAAAGTACTCTGAAGAGTTTTGGCCTTGTGCCAATATTAGAAATCTGGTAACTGTTGTAAAGTTAGATGTAAATTCCTTCTAGACTAAGTTTGGAATCCAAGTTTTTATTTCCAATCTATTTAATAATATTGATTCAAAAAGGAAGGTATCGGGTAATTTCAGGTTGAAAGAAAGAAATTTCAACAAGAATATAAAGAAGGAATTGACTTTCTATTCCAGGTTTTCTACAAATTGAAAGCTTCATACTTAACTGGTAAAAAAAGAATAATATCAATCCATATATACATATATATATATATACCAAAGGGAGAGAGAAATAGAGCAGTTAAATAAAAGGAAATCCAGGAACTTTCCACAAGCAAATATCAAGTGAGATAAGTAAAGCATGTGTTAAACCAGACTGAGTTATGACACCTTATGTATGGGTTTATGATTTACTGGTAACTTCTATGAATAAGTAATCTAGCTTCTGTAGAAATTCTTGCAAACTTCATTATAAACACTAAACACCTTCATTTAAACTTAGCCACTGACATCACAGACCTAAATATATACATAAATTATTATTTCAAATGAGAGACGTAATGGCTAAACTTACAACAGTGTTGGGTTTTTAGTTTTAATTAGCCCTACTAACAGAATAATTATGAGCATGACATAGTTATTTATTTGATATTTCCAATTAAGTGTCAATATTTAAAAAAAATTTGAGTGCTTCCCTTTCAATTTATTTTTAAATGTCAGTTATGTACTTCTGTAGATGACTTAATTATGGCTAGTAATACATAAGGATTTGTTACTATAGAATGTAAATAAATGTTGGCACTCAAAACAGACAGAAACCAATAGTTTCAACTATAATTGAAAATAATTTAAAATCATCTGCTGCAATCTACTACTTAGTGAGTGAACTAAAAATTTAAATGAAGAAAAAAAAAAAAATTCTATATACATTTAATTTAGAGGGTAGTGCTCGGCCAATAAACCTTATAAAGTAAAATGTAATAAGAATTGAAACAATACAGATAAAATCAAAGAAAAATATAAATCAATAACAACAAATAATAAGAGCAAACAGAAACAACTTTATTTCAAATTGTCAAATCAAGTTTTCCAGGTCAGTAAACTAGCTAAATATAGATCAATAGATTTTTTGTTTGAAAATAAAGATTAACTCTCAAGGGTATTAATTGTAAAAGTGTAGGAGGATAAACTGGAAGTAAAAAGAAATTTTATCAAATAATTTCAAGAATTTGAAAAAAACCAAAACAAAATAAATCAAAATCACCTAAATATTGCTAGGTACAATGGTATAGTGTTTTGACTTGGAAAAGTAATCTCATGAGAAGCTAAGGAATTGGCTGTTAAAGTTAGTTTGAGTATGTTATCACAAGACAGATTATCAGCAGGTTTGTTGCATTAAAGGAATAAAATTTTTATCCAGAACAAGGATTAAGAAAATAAAAAACTCCGAAAAACTTTACTTCTAACAAATGATTACTCACTGTGTTATAGGTCTCACCACCACCAGTTATCGTATATGATGTATTGAAACTAGGGATGAAGTTCAGAGAAATATTTAAAACCTGAATTACTTTAAGGATTTGTAAATTTGATAAGCATATCATTTTAATCATGGCAGGCAAATTAGCTGCAGTAGAGGGGAAAAAATAGAAAAAAAAACTTTATATAGTGCAGAAGAGAAGCAACACTGCCTGATTTTTTTTTTAGGAAATCTGTTACATAACAAGGGACATTTATAGACTTGCTTTAAAATTATCTTGGACTGATAATAGTGTCAAAGGAAGGAAGTACTTTAATATGTAAAACACTCAAGATTAGAGGAGTAGATGATACCCCAATTCCACCATCATTTTAGTTACTACTAAAGAGAATATCATGCCCACCCTTACTCAATGCAGTAATTTTCATGACATTACGAATAAAACAATTTAAAAAAAAAAATGAATAATTATATACTAACAATGTCATACATTCTGGGGACTATTTAAATAATCTATCAAATTATCTCAACTGTATTATTAAAACTAGGCTGAACAAATATTAATAATAATAATAATAATAATAATAATAATAATAATAATAATAATCATCATCAAAAAAGCAAAGTAATGACGGTAACTCAGTGGTGTTAAATTTGATTGACTTTGTGGGCCAGATAAAAGCATAAGCCAGATCTTGTGGGCTCAGATTAAAGTATACACTAGGTTTTGAGGGTCAGATAGCAACAATTATTCATAAAACCCTATCCATTATGTAAGTCAAAGTAGATGAATATACATTATAACACCTTTATTTAACAATAAAGAAAGGAATGAATGTAAAGTGTTAGTAAAGTTTATGAGCAGAAATGTGGAAGAAAAGCTCATTCACATGATATATATATATCCCTATTAAGTAGAAGTTCTTAGAGTAAGAATGGAGATAGAATCTGTGCAAATAAATATAAATAGTTCTTGGGAAAAACCAAATGCTTGCTAGAAATCTTGCATTGTTTCAACTGCAAAACCTTTCAATATCATTCATATCACTAGAATCCATTTGGACAAACATGAGAGTAAACATGAAAGAATAAACAAAACCCAAAAAACCTTGTTTGGCACATTATATAAAGACAAAGTAAAGGAGAAAGATGTCACTTCTTTTAATATATGGATTCATAAGCATTTTTTTGTTCGCTGGTTAAGGTAGCAAAAGATTTTCTAGAATGCAGATTTAACTAATCACAATTCTAGTCAGGCTCTGATTCTAAATACACACTGGTGATATATTTTAGAGAATATTTTAAAATTAAAACACTAAAAACATTTTGAGTTTTTTTTATAAAACTGAGCTGGAGGCCAGAGTAAACATTGCTATGGGCTAGATCTGATGCAGATTGGTGATAAAGATAGAAAACTCTTGTCAACAATGTGAATAAGGAAAAACAAATAAAAATAAATCTTAATATAACAAATAAAATAAATGAAACAAAACCTAAATATAACAAAATTACAGTTATGGGTATGCTATACAGCTATTAACAAATAATAGGTTGAATCTCCAAATATTTATCAAATATATTAGGTTGTTTCACATGATAAGTCGTATTTGAAAGGTAACAATAAAATGTTTCAGAAGTGTTAGAGAACTGATTTTTAAAAAAATCAAAGTATCATCCATGTTCATTTATGATGTTTACCCAATGTTTCTCTATGTCATATATTCCATCTTTTAAAAAAAAAAATTCATCTTTTTCCGGTGATAAACTGTCTGAATGCTTCAATTACCTCTTCTTGATTTAAGAATGTTTTATTACTTATGAAAAGCTCAAAATGCTTAAATAAGTGATGATCAGTAGGAGAAATATCAGGGAAATAGGGAGGATGTTGCAAAATATCATAATTTGGGCGTTGCAACTTTTGGACTGTAGCTTGAAGAGTATGAGGATGTGCATTGTTGTGGAGCAAAATTGGGCCACCAGTATTCACTAGTCTGGGTTGCTTCTTTTTCAAATTCTCATGCATACAATCAATTTCCTGGCAATACAATGTTGCTGTTACAGTTTTATCTTGTTGCAAAAATGAATAATTCCCTTCACAGACCACTACACAGTGACTACTAACTTTCTAGGGTGCAATGGTGGGTTTGGGTAGTGTTTAGGTGACTCTCCTGCATCTAATCGCTGTCCTGTTTTGTTGTTGTCAAAGAGTATCCATTTCTCATCACAAGTAATGATTTGATGCAAAAATGGTCTTTTTCCAGTCGAGAAAGCAACTTCAAGGCGTCTGTTTTTTTGACTTTTCCAAGTGTCCAAAAACAGTTGTGCGAAATGTTTGGAGTTCTGATGAAAGCTTTCGAACCTTTGTTCAACCAAAGCATTCAATCCATCAAGATGAATAATTGATTTTGGCCTACCAATCGGTTTATTTTCAAGGCTATCATCTCCTGAACAAAAACATTGGAATCCTCTCTGAACAGTTCTGATGTCAACAAAACCATTACCAAAGGCCTGCTTGATATTCCGTAGAACTTCTGCAGCAGAGTAACCCAGTTTGTACTCATACAAGAAAATCACTCAGCATAGTTTGGTTGTTATCATTTTCATGTGGTCTGTAGGTAGGAATTTTGTATACCAATATTTTTGGGAAAGAAAAAGAGTCAAGATTAAATGCAAGGTATACATAGTTGAGTTTTTAAATGACTGAAATAACAAGTAATTAAAAATGCAACATTTCATGTGAAACAACCTAATAGTAAAGTCCAGCATTAGATCACAATATGGGTGGTTAAATTGTGTGTATGCTTAACCATCTTTCAAGGAAATCAGAGACTGTCCTGCCATCAGAATGTAATATAAATTAGTAAGGTAATGGTCTAAAAGAGAGCAGAGTAATTTGAATTTTCTTATAGGGCCTACGGGAAGAAACTAATTATATGGCAATCTAAATTAAGTTTAATCAGCTGTCACATTCCATTATTTTATTTCTGCATATTTTATTAATTCCACAGAGATAGTTAGGTTGGTCTTGAATCTAAGTTACAATATAAGCAAATGCATTTATCAAACAACCCTTATCTTTTTATTCACCATGTATGCTTAAAGATCTTGATCTGTTCAGATTAGGACATTACATTTTTATGTCCAGCTTTGATTAAGTATTGGTATTTAAAGGCAATATTAGAGGTAGTTTAAGTTACAATAATTTGTGGTGTAGCTGTTGCTGATTTTACACACTTCATTCTTACCTTCCTTCTTTTTATACTCTTATTAATTAACCCAAATAGGTTTGTATTAAAAACTGATGTCTCAATTCAAGCTATAACAAATTATCATTATTTAATACCTCTCTCTCTCTCTCTATCTCTCACACACACACATACACAATTCAGCTGAAATGTAATCTAATTTTAAATGTCATGAACAATAAACCTTTCATAAGAACAAAAAAAGATCTGTACATCTTTCATTCATTATTTATTCACAATGGCTGCTTGCTATTAGTTTAGTTTAGAATCCTACATATGTTCCAAGATCAGCATCTTGTAGTCTTTGTAATGGTATGTCTCTCTCTCTCTCTCTCTCTCTCTCTGTAGATATGCTAATTCAGATTTCATGTAGAAAAACAAAAATCAAACGTGTGCTTGTGTGTAAGAAATAATTTGGAGCATAAACTCAAATGAAATTTATGAAGTAGTTGATGCAACACTCAAAGATTTAGATGGTTTCAATGAATGGCTAGGAATCCAGTGATGCATTAATGCTAAGTGTTAATACTCAGATTAAAAACTGACCCAAATTTTCTTGCATGCCCACTCCCCTTAACTACATCAAAACAGCTGATTCAGGAAGAACATTCAGGCATTACGTATTCCTTTTTACATCTGCACTCAACAAAAGACATTACTCAATTCCATATACAGGTTTGCCTAATTTGCTTTCTGATAATAGAATTTCAGTGAATATACCCAACTTCATTGGACTTTCTATTGCATATAACCAAAATTGCTCTGACACATTTTGATTATTAAAACCATTGGCAACTTAAGGATTATAAATAAGAAATTAAATCCATTTAGCAGTAAATAAGCAGACAATGGTTTATTCTACTCAGAAGTAACCACTCATTTGTATGTTCTACAGTCAGTCAGGCAATATAGATTACTTAGGTCTGACAGATTGGTAATCAATTGCTTAACTATATCTATGCGTATTGGTTAAATTGATTCGAGCAAATGCATAAGTAGGCATATGAATTTACAGATGATTCAGAAAGTAAAAAACAGTGACTGAGATGGGGAGGTGGAAAAAGGATGGAAAATGCTTGGAAAGAGGACGACCAAATAATTTGCATAAGACATAATGGTTGGCTCTGATATATATTCTATATTTGATGACATCATGAAAAGAGCCCAGTTAGATACTAGAACTCAAAGAGAAATCCAACTGAGTCAATAGTTTTGAAAATTTTGGCAAATAATATCTACAACTACAGTAAACAAATGACTATTTGTAACATAAACTAAAGGTGAAATTCCAAGGTTCTTAATATTTTATATAATTTTTGTTTCTTTTGTGTGAGAACCATAGAAAGACAAAATGAGATGTATACATACACCGACGCACACACACACACATATCTACACTGACACACCCATACATTATATATTTTACACAGTTTATTTCTGTAGTTCAATGTGGGAACAGTTGCCAGTCTATCATTTTTAATTCCATTACTGCTAACTTTTGTCTTAATTGTATTTTTGATATAGTCTTTTCTATATGATTCAACTCAAATATAAGAATATCTATAAACCTACAAAGGGTGGTTATGCCCAACACTACTTCAATGCTTTAATGCCACACTTTTTTTTTTAATGAATTGGTGATCTTTGGTAGCTCTCCTTGAAACCAGAATCCATAATTCTAATTAAAAAAAACAGCTTCTCTTTCACAATGGTAATCAAATAGTAACCAATTCATGTGTCCTTGAAATAATTTGTTAATTCTTCTAGCTTAGGAAGGATAACATCTTGCTGAGATTCAATTAAAAAAAAGTTAAGGCTGGTAAATATCCTTCAATGTTATATCCTTAAATGAAGTTGAATGATAGATATTTTGAATATTCATCCATTCTTTTTTTGGCTGAGGTGAAAGAAGTACCCCACTTTTTGCATGTTCCCCAAAACAGTTGAAAACACATTTTGGAGTGCTTTTTCAAATTCAGTGAGCAGAGTATCTGGGTTCAAATTAAAATATTTCATTAGTTATCTTTCACATGAATCCTGTTTTATTTTGCAATGTGTGTCTGTACATATAACATTGGAAATACACAACCTTCAAAAACCATATGAATTACATGGTTTATATAAAAGGTAAGGGGTTAGAGACTATTTTAAATGTATTATCTGCAAGGCAGTGTCATTATTCTTTAAGGAGTTCAATATTTTTGATGCACAAAAAATACAAACATTCTCATACTATTGTTGGCTTCAACACTGTGTGCAACTAAATATTCAGATAATAAAATACATTATCAGATGCTGGATTTGGCTTACCATCTGCTTTTCTATGATGCTGAACAGTTTGTTGTAATGAAGCATATTGCCGAAGTAGAATCTTTGCTTTATCTGGCAAAGAGGCATCCATCTGTTGGATAACTCTCCCTAGCATATTATTAAATGCTCCAGTCCTCTCACGAATATTTGAAAGTGTCTATTTCATTGGTGATATTGCTGGCTGCAGTACATGGCCATGATCCATGACATTTTTCAATAAACTTCCATTAACGTAGATGTGGCCTTTGCATTTCTCTTCAACACAATGCCAAGACTTTTTTCCATTTCCAATTTTTCTATCTAAACAGTAGTAAAATTCATTTAGCAAAATGCGATTTTGCCTTTTGTCTGATATAATCCATTCCACAGGGCTAATTAAAACTTTTGCAATGGATGTTAAGATGAGAAAAATATTGTTAATCACAAAAAGTTCAGAAAAATACAAAAGCAAAGCTGTGGAGTTGGAATTAATTATGGGGTTACTGGAATTGAAGTCAGTAAATATGTTTTGACTGATTAAATGTTAAATATAATACATGCATTATAATTTTCAATTTTACAGATACTATCTTGAAATTAATCAAATCAAATGAAGGAGGATCTGGTAGAAGCAAATCTAAGAGTAAGATGTTAGTAAATTTTGGATCTGGATTTTCTGATTCAGCCCCTGTTTAATAGATATAATGTTTCTATAATTTTGTAGGGATAAACTTTTCAATCCTTCACAATATTTTTTATTTCATTTCATGTATTCTTTCATGCATCATTTACATAAATTTTATATTCAAACAATACTTTAATCTGGAAAAGAAAGGGTTGTGTACTTCATCATAGCTTTAACAGATTAGAGTGGTAAAAAATGACATGATGATTCATGTTGGTCATGTAATTTGTATATTTTCAATTAATCTAAGAAATTATTAGCTTAATCACAGAGGAGTTGTAACTGAAGATTTTGAGTGCCAACTCTACAGCCTCACTTTAGAGATAAAATTAAATAACCCCTTTCATTTAATGAAACCTGTAAAACATGCAGAGTTGTGCACTGAATTGTCCTGTGCAGAAGTGTCAGATCATGGATGTGTGTGTGTGTGCGTGTATGTAGAGAGAGAGAGAGAGAGAGATAGAGAGATAAATAGATTGGTTAGCTAGATGAGAGAGGATGGGGAGACAGTAAGAAAGAGAGTGAAAAGTATTATTCAATTCTACGAAAAGGCGATGATATTTCCTCCACTGAATTGGTATTTTATCCTTAATATACAGCATGCATATGTACCCATTTTAGAGTCATATGGTAGTCTTTCCCCATTTATGGTTTTGCTTTAGTGTGTAGAGTTTATATTTTTGAAAGTTATATTTTGATAACATATTGTTTTAACTTGGTTGATTATCAAATAGCTTGGGCCTAAATTCTGTGTTCACATGTATGTATACATATGTGGGTGTGAGTTAATGGAAGTGAGATATATTTTGTATTCAAAAACTGAATGCTATGCAGTAAGTGAAAAGTAGTATATCTTGATAAATGTGTAAAAGTGTAATGAAGGCAGATACAAAATGTTATACATTGAGAAAGTAAACAGCAGCAAATATTGGAAAGTGGTGTCATATGGAACATAATGTGGAAATATCTTGCAGTGCTGTTTCTGCTGAAGCAGATATTGACTTATAGATGAATTACTAATGAAAGATAACTGATGGCTGGCCAAATGGCTGGTTGGTTGGTATTTTCCATTCCTTAAAACCAGACCAATCAACACATAGCAAAGCTAAGGTTGTATTTTTTCACTTACACAGAGGTCATCAAATACGATGAAATACAAAAATGACAGTAGTGTTTAAATGTTGAATATAATTTTAACATTTTGGAGTTATACTTTTATATTAGTAAACAACATAAGAAAAATTAAATTTTTAAAAGAATTGAAATCAGATTGTTACTATATTACATTCTTAATATGGCTCTCACCATCAAATGCTTTTATATTGAATCAAGCTGAAACAATAATTTTGCAGTATTTTAAGCATTTTGTGAATAACTGAATGGCTGCAAATAGTATATTTGGTGTTTCTGAGTGATGTATGAGAATAAGAAAAAGATTATGCCTATATGATATTAACAATTTGACCTTTACAGTAAGAGACTAAAAATCAAAATAATGCAATTTTAAGACAGTCTTAACACAATGTTACTATATCATTCATAGCGATTGAACTATTTTAAAGGTAAAATAATAGACATTACTGTTCTATATTGGTTGATGATAAGAAATTAAACAATTTTTAAGTGAAGTATTATGTGCACGTTGACTAGAGTAACAATATCTAATCATTTCAAAGTAAAGGACTGTTTTCAAAAACACCATCCTTAACCTCAAAAATTTTGCTCCAAATGAGATAATTTCTTGGGGAGTATTTTTGAAAAACGTTTTTTAAGGCATTTGATGCACAAGCATAATGAATCTGTGTACACAGACACATATACACAAACTTCAAAAATTAAACTTGTGCAGTACACAAAAATATGGCTGGAAAATTGTCTTCAGGATATAGAGCCTAGTGAGGCTTAGTAACATTAGAAATGATGAACAGCAGGCATGGAATCAATACTATCAATTCTAATGTTCACTGGATAGCAGACACAAACATAAACACAACCATGCTTGGAACAGGATAATTTTTGTTTAGTCAAAGGTCAGCCCTGATTGAGTAGACATTTTCTTGATATGAGCAGTTACCATGACTTTGTGTTGTTAAAGGAGGTAATATTATCATGTCTCCATAAGAGAATGTGAAACAAAGTTTGTGTTTATGGAGTTAATGCAAATTTGAAGTGAGGTGTGTAGGAAGTATATGGAAGACACCTTTGTGTAGAAGCACTGAAGACAAGTATCATCTGTATAAGAGTGAGTGTTATTTGAGGTGATAGCAAATGAGTGGTTAATGGATAGAAAGAAGAGTGTAATGGGTCACAACCAAACCTTGTAGTACACCATAGTTGATCAGGTTTGCATTGCAGAGAAAGTCCTATTAAGACCAGCTGTGATGGTGTGATATGAACTCAATTTTTGAACTCAAGTGATTCATCCATAGATGAATCATTTAATCAGAAGAATTATATGCCAGACTACCAAATGCTTTGTTGAAGTTAATAGCAGCATTGCTGAATTTCTCATGGGAACACTGGTGACAGACATATGCAAGCAGGTATCCAGTGGATCGGGCTCTACAGAAGTTATGCACATGATCAGTGAGGAAGGAGAGGGATGTCAGGGCTTGGTAAAGGAAATTGTTAAAGCTGCTTATGAAGTCATCATGGTTGAAAAGTGGTGGGCCAGAAGATTCTATAAAGTTGTTACAGATCTTTTTCAGCAAAGGATCAAAAGGACTGGTTTGGTACTTGGGAGGCAAGAGATCTTGCAGGTTGTACAAAGTGTCTTTTGCTTTACAGATGGTAGTCTGTAAAAGCCACCAAGATGGTAAAGATGGATAATTTTTACAAGGCAATGTAGATAATGTTTTTCAGCTGTACTGCTGCAGCATAGCTCCATGTGAACCACTTGTGGGATTTGTTTCTGAGGGATGTTAAAGGACATGCCTAGGATGATGGCTTAAATTACCCGCTGATTTGCATTGAGTAGATCATTCAGGAGTAAAGTACAGATGTTCCGGGGATAATTAGTGTAAAACAGTGGCAGAGATCTGACAAGTTAGCTGATGTGAAGAGATACAGAATATGTATGTCAATGTGTGGTGAGGTAGCCATGATTATTAGACAGTGGTCAGAGGATGCAACAGGTGTAGAAATAATTGTAATTTGGTAAAGGCTGGGTTTGGTGGCTAGAAAGAGATCAAGGATATGTATGCATGATGAGACAAGTGTGCCAAAAGCTTAATATTATTATATAATAATTTTGAGAGTACAACTAGTCTAGAATAGGCTTTGTACATTGTATCTAGGGATTGTGAATCAATCTTAAGCTGTTATGTTTGACAATAACAGACTTAGGCTGTGTAAGAGGAGTGGTGGTGATCAAACATGATGATGAACGTCATGGAAGAAAACCAAAAGATAGGGAGGGGAAAAAAAAGGAATGTAATTTTCGTAAAAACTTCCTAAGAGCAACTAATAAAAGAAAATGGACATATGCCAAATAATAAAGATGATTTGATGAAATATAAAGATTGGTTCAAATACATAAGAATATTAGCTAAGAACTGACAGTATTTGAGGAAGAGGGTTTGTTTCAAATTGCTTTGTGCTATTTCAGTAGAAATACTTATAACGAAACAATAGTAACATAATTTGCTGAGATTCGAATTACACATTTCAGCTAGGATTATTGAAAGGTTTTAGTGTATTTGTACAAATCAATATTCTAAGGATTGGAATATAGATGTATGAAGGAAGTAAGAATCAAGCCATAATTGCTTGAAAAATAATAGTTCTTGGCTAAAACATTAGAATAGAAGCATTCCATGTTAACACTGATGGATGCTTCTGAAAAACAGATATTCATATAAATTTTGCTGAAAATATTTGATAAGTATATCATTCTTCCTACAAAAAGATAACTCTTCTGAAGCTTTTCATTTAACCTTAGTAAAGAAAACATATGGCATGTAGATAGCTGCATGACTAGATGCAGTCCTAAGATCCAGCACTCCAGGTATATTCCATTTTGGCCAAGATGAAGAACACTGCATGCTGACATGTGTTGGGTGCAGTGAGGAAGTGTAGATGTACTGAATATTCTTCAGTGTATGTTGCTTCTGATGAAAACCATAATAAAGGTGGGTGACTCAGCATAGCCCAACAATTGCTGTTAGTATGTTGTTGTTGTGCATCCCTACACAGTATTAGAGTGGAGTCTACTGAAATTATTGATGCTGTAGCTATTTTGCTAAGTATATGCTTTTAATTTTTGCCTAGCTAAGTGGAAAGAATAGAGTTCTTAGGATGGTTTGTAATAGTATTATCATTCTGTTGTAGATGTGTAAACATTTGAAAGTGATTGAACATGCAGGTCTGTAGGTATAGTCAGTGATGATGCTAATTGTGCTACTTTTAATCTATTACAGCTACTATCTTAAAAAGACGTCCTCACTTTCAAAACGAACATGGGAAATAACTTTTTTGTTTATTTTTAATAGGCTAAAGCACAAACCAAATGTCTCTGAAAATGTAACTTGTAAACCAATAGTTTAATATGCTAACCACTTGGTCACTATATAGTCAGTCCTTAGTGAAACCACTTATAATAACAGGAACTTAAAACAAAGAAAAGAAAGACCAACAACAAAAATCCCCATTTATTAATTTTTTTAGTAGGAAATGCATGGAAATAAAGAGAGAGGGAAGGAGGGGAAAATTTTAGAAAGGATGGAGAAGAAAGTACCTCATTAGTACACTCCTATTGGGGAACAGCAATATACAAAGATATATGAAAAATACAATGTTGTCATTATGAATAGTGAAAAAACAACAGGATATCAAGCTTTAATTGCTAACGAGAGAGAGAGAGAGAGAGAGAGAGAGAAAGAGAGAGCACAAACAATTAAAACAGAGTATTTAAATGCCATCAGATAGGAATCAGCTGATCTACAAAAAATTTGAGTCTGCCAATAATGGTTTTAAAGGATAACAGCAGTAATGTCACAACACTGGCCTTCTCATCAGACCAATTCATATAAGAGAGTCAAGACCACATGGAAATAGTAAATGTATTAAGTTTATTTAGTAGTACTGGAGAAGGGAAATAGCTGATCTGGTTTCACAAAGTACAGGAAGTCTGACCTTTCCCAAGTGTAGTTCTGGCTCTCATCTGGTACAATATTTACAATTGCAAAACATTTTTCTTTGAGTAATAAACTTGCTGGCTTCAAATTAGGTTATTTATCAATAAGTAAATTATTTAGTTAATGTTAATATGTTTCATGGAGCATAAAAAGATACTTAAAAATAATTAAGCAACAAGAAAAAATAAACAATAAAATAATAGTCAATGACTTAATTCTTTAGAAAATAGAGGAGACAGTGCTGGACATTTCTGTTTTGTTATAGAACTCATCAGTATACATCACTTTATTGTTTAAACTATATTTTGAGAAATGTTCAAAGTGCAGTTCAGTCATTTTGATAGCAAGAAGCCTAACTACTGCACTGCTTTAATTGTTCTTATTTTGATGAGATCATAAGTAATCAAACTGAACCTGGCTGAGTTTTTGGTTGTAGAACTATAAATATTTTCTATTAGTAATTTGTTAAATCTAATAAACACCATGTTTGATACTTTTTTTTACATACCTAATTCATAGAGATTATTTAAACCCTAGTGACTGAATTCTAACTAATTCTTTCAATGATCAACCAGCTGTATATTAGTCTAACAACTGAATTAGGTAGATGTTTTCTCAATAAAACAAACTATTTGATCCACCACAAATTTCCGGATATAGTCATGCATGAAACAAATTACTTACACTATTTTATTGAATAATTTGGGGTACAACAAAAGCCAAGCATCAAATGGGAGTATTGTTTAAGACATAATATCACTCAGTTATATGGGCACGATAATATATTCCTGTTATGTCTCAATCTGACATTCTCTTATGAGTGTTATACAGGGTGATTCAAAAGTCTCCATATGTAGGAAAAATTTATTTTTTTATAAGAAACAGTTTACAAGGCCTCCTAGATTTCCTGATCTGACCCCTCTTATTGTTCCTATGTATGGTGACTTTTGAATCACCCTGTATATTGTGCCTTGCTTTGGACATCTGGATGCTACATTGATATACATATCTCTGTACAGCTGACTTACTGTGCATAATGACCATAAAAGAAAAGCAGCTTCTGGGAGCAACTATAAAGATGTGGTAATGTATTGTAACATTCCATAGGAGATCTGATTTCTTATTTAGTAGCCAGTCCTTTGCTCATGCCACTTCTAGGTGGATAGAGTAAAGGCAGTTCCAGTAAAAGATAGAAACCTACTGGACAGTGGAGAGTGTGGAACATGCCTATACTACTACACTACACCATATACAATTAACCACTGCATACCACTGTATAATATCATTCCCTATTGGACAGAAATATGGCATGTCCAGAGCTATGGATTTGTAAATCACGCTTAGTCACTCAGTTGAAAATCTATGTGACATAAATATGCTTGGTCAAGGCCTAATCTGGAGCAACAAAGCTTTCAAGAAAACTGTGCTGTCTTCTCTCTATTGATAGCAACATTTCTAAGTTTGGCATTTAACTTCAAGCTATGTTTCCCAGCCAAGCCCTGATTCATTTAAGGAGTCCAAAGGAAAGGTGAAGTTGAAAGGGGTCATTGTTATGATACAATTTGTACAGATGTACTTACACAACATATGCTGTAGGATATTTTCTTTATATGACTGGAGATCATAATCAATGTGATTATAAATACACACAAAACAAATCAGAAGAGTTATGAGAATATTTGAATAGATAGAAATATATAAAGAATTACTTCATATTGCATCAATGTGTAATTATTTCAAAAGAAGAAAAATTGGTCTGTGGTCAGAGTTAAGTTTATCAAAGCAAAATTGATGATATTACAAAAGAAATAGGTACAGATTTGGCACCTTCTGCAAGTGACTTCTATAGCCTCAGGCTGAACAAAGCCTTATAAGTGGATGGTAGATGGAAACTGAAAGAAGCCCATTTGCATGTGTGTGTGTGTGTGTGTGTGTGTGTGTGTGTGCGTGTGTGTGCACTTGCTTATATCCCTACTCCATAACTTAGCAGTTCAGCAAAAGAGACTGATAGAATAAGTATCAGGCTTTAAAAAAAATACAGGGGTGAATTAGTTCAACTAAAATTCTTTAAAACAGTGCCCCAGCATGGTTACAGTTTAATGACTGAAACAAACGACAAAAGATAAACTCAAATAAAAGTGACATTCTTTGACTAGGTGAAAAAGTGATAACAAAATGTAAGTGCTTCCAGCTGAAAGCTCCACATACCTGATGCCAGCAGACTTATGTGGTCATCAGGAGAGAATGCATGCTGCTTCTGGGTTGTCTTCTTGATGACATTATTGTGCAGTCCCCCACCACCCCACTGAGAGGAGGCCCTGTTTGCTAGATCAACTGGTTACTAGGCCTCGCTCAGTATTCTCCTAGCCATTGCTTCTTTTTAACCAAATCTAATGGCTTGACCTCTCCACTATAGCCTGGATATCACTTATGATGATATTTGCTTTACGATGAACATAAAAATACATATTTTGAATCATATACCAAACTTACTTTTAAGAGAAATTAGTCTATCTATTCCCTATAATTGTTTTTCACTGGGAAAAGATGGTGGAGAAACAAAATTCCCTGAAACATAATATCTAACTTTGATGAGATTGGAACCTTCCCTATATGGCTTTACATTGAACAATAATTAATTAGTTTTACGAGGCACACACACAAATCCCCCCAAAATCTATTTCTACCATGTGGTAAACAATAGAAGAAAAATAACATGCCACATGTATAAAAAATATAGGATGATCTTAATCTTAAAAGTAGTGCGAGAAAACGGAGAGAAAGAGAAAGAGAGAGAGAGATAGAGAGAGATAGAGAGAGAGCGAGAGCGAGAGCAAGAGAGAGATAGAGAGAGAGAACATCCATAAGCAGAAACTGACAAAGTGTAACTTGATCCTAGACATAGTATAAACTAATTTTCTGTTGTTGAAAATTTCAAATGCAAAACTGTAGATGTGTTGCTTCTTACGCAATGCTTGTTGCAGCTTTGTGTAGGAAATTATGCACATTTGAAAGCATTTTTACTGTCTAATCAAACTACATAGTTCTTTTATATTTTACTTTCAGAATTTTGTCTTTATTTTAAAATTAAAATGTCTCTCACATACATGTAGAGAGAATGTGAAACCATTCCATATTTCAACTATAGTTCTTTTCTATTTTTCTTCAACACCCTCAGTTATTACATAATTTTCACTAGGTTTTTCAAATATTGCTTAACCAAACAATATTGAACATTAAGTTTTCATATATAAAAAATAATTTAACTGTAAAACTAAATAAAAACATCACCATGAAAATATATAAAAAATGTAATTCCGAAAGAAAAAAAATTGAAATTATAATTACATTAAATCCCTTTTTCTTTACATGCATTATTTTTCTATATTGTTATAGTTCATTCAAAGTTTTAGTGGGGTAGAGAGAGTAAAAATAAAGAAAGAGAAGCTAAATATCTGTGTTGGTCATAATGTAACATATAATATTCTTCAAATTGACACATTTCAGTTGTATGTGCAGCTGTTTAGTGGTAAATGTAAGGCATATTGTATGTGATACCATTAGATAGGTAAAAAGTTTGTAGAAATAGAAGGTTGATGCTGAATAAGCTTTAAAGATGTTATATAAATTATATTGCTCTTTCAAAATTTTTTCCACATATGCTTGATCTTAAACTTGTATAACAAAACAGTTTTAAAAAAGACCTTAAAAAAAAACAACAAAAGACCACCACTTCAATAAAAAACAAAACAAAAACAGAGACCATCTTAAACAGTTTAACTGCTTAACAATGAATAAGTAAAGAAAAACCTAACTTTGAAGAATGATGTCTGTAACTCCAAATGTGTGTAAATAAGAAAATAAAGACAATGTAAAGCAACTGCACTTGTTTGTAGCACTTACCAATGTAGACATATGGTGGTGAACAACACCATCTAAAAATCTTAATATATACTGTAGATAATGTCGTAATCAGATAAAAAGAAATGACCATTTAAGCTGAAAATTATATATTTCTTTCATCTAGTTTTAAATCCCTGTATCCCATACACCCCCATAAAAGTTTGCTGATTTAGAGAACAGATACTGTCTTTTTTTTATATATGTACATTTGTGTGTGTATCTAAGTATACATATATGTACATCAACAAACAAATGTGCAGAGAAACACAAATGTACATGTATATTTTTCAAACAAGTTTTTTTTTTGTGTCTGAGCAAGTTTTACAAAACAAGAATGCTGATAAACATACTACTTTGTGTAAAAACTATTTCTATATCATCTGGACTCACCCAAGAGCAATCAAGTTGCAATTTCTAACAGGTGCTGAATAGGACTTGTGTAATCAGAAAAAGAAAATAATTGTTGACATTGTGGAGAAGTAACATGCTGTGGCTATATTTAATTTGAAAGAAATTAGTGTAAACATATAGAGACAGTAATAATATGATTATATAAGGAAAAATGCATAATGTGTATAAAGTCTAAAAGAAACAGAGAAAAACACCCTTTCTACTATACACAGTATTGGTACATGGACTAGACTACAACTAATATGGCTAGGAGCTCATTATGTAGTAACTAATGCACTACTTCAATTATGCAACTGATAAAAGATAGCAGTTTAACTTTGTAACTGAATAGATATAAAAATCGTTGCCAAAAGTTCATCACAAAGATTAGGATTAATTCAGCCCTGATCAGCTGCTGATTTTTCTACAAGACTCAAGGAGAAAGTCCAATCTTGAAAAACTGCTCACATGTATGGTTCTGTATTGCTACTGTTACACATGCACAAAGACCCAAAGCCATATCCAAAAGATTGACTGTCACCAATAAAATGTTTCAATCATCAGCACACATACATGCAGTTTCCTCTCTTTGCTGCTAACAATTTCTCTCCCCCTGAAATAGTTAACAGCATACCCTCTTCATCCAGGTTTACTTGTCTCTCATTGTCTCATCTCCAGGATACTAGACAAAATAATTCTTTATAATTAAAGGGGATTTAAATAGGCCCAACTCCATGACAAAGAAAGCATTGAAAACTCCATTATCTTCTCATTAATAAAGGAGGGGGTAAAAACAAAAACACTAATAACTTGAGGGGAGGAATTGGTATTGGTCAGTTTGAGAGTCAGTATACTAAGAGATATGATTCCCCTAGTATTTCAATTGTTGGTTCACTTGATAGTGTATCTTAACCAGTTGGAGCCTTTCCTTTTGAAGCTAACTTCATGTGGGAAGTTTAGCCTACTACTTGAAGCTAATAGTGGGAGAAAAGAACAAAAAAAAAAACACTCTTCAAGTATATAATGCTTACAGTTCTTACAATAGATGTTGTGCCTTCTCATAATAGTTATTTACAACTTGGAGGATTGGACCATTGAGAGTTAAGTGTTTTGACCAAAGATGCATTGTTTACATCAGTGAAAAACTGTTGACTTTTCAGCAAGAAAGCTGACATAATGTTTATCTTAGCCTTCTGCAACCTACTTGAGCCAAAACAAATTTGGCATAGGGGAGGGAGGGAGGAGATAAATAAAATAAATGAAAACAGGAATTCCAAAATATTCATATTATCACTTAAGAATATTTGTGATACTTTTACACACACACAGATAGGAGGATAGGTGACTGCTTCCATTACTGGTCTAGCATGTCCATCCTTCTATCCAGTTCAAACATCTGGAAAATTCATGATAGCACTGATAAGTTATCAGTAGGAAGCTTGCTTGCAGTTTTAAGCACTCCTTTTTGAGTATACACAACTTTAGATCTCAGTACACAACCCAAACCAAATTTACAATATGGAAAGAAAATACAAATTAAAAGTTTATAAGTAGATAAATCAAAGAAAATATAAAAAATAAAATAAAATAAAGAATTAAATAAAACATCGAAACTCATGTATGGGCAATGTAATTGTAAGTGTGAGTGTTTTAAGGTATTAAATCTTGATCATACCATGCTGCAGTGGTATAAAATAGTGTTGCGATTAACAAGTATGATGACATAGGATAAGTGGGATGATAATGTATATTTACAAGTGACAAAAATGAGTTAATAATAGATAGATATCAGGCTGGCATTCCAGATTCTAGCTGCAATAGATATCAAACTAAAGCTCTTAAATCTTGTGACAAACACCAAGCTGATGTTCTAAATTCTAATGATAGACTGGCACTAATGTTCAAATGCTATGAAGAAGCCTGTAGTACTTTAAAGATTAAATTCACAATCATACACAAGATAAAATTCCACCTCAGTTCTCAAAAGTCTAAATATAAATAACCATTCAAGAATATGAGCTTTTTTTTGTTTAAAAAGAGAACTAAAAATATTTAAATACATTTAACATTTAATCTAAAAACAACCCTACAAATAAACAAGTCAATATTATGATGTAACCGTCAGTCCATTATAGTCTTTAATGGAGGAATGTTACCTCAAGTGCTAGACTAGTTGCCTTTAGGTTTCTGAACTTATATACACAAACAATCCATCAACAACACAAGAATCTGCTTTCGTTCCTTCATCATATCAATGCACAGCACAATGAAACAATATTTTTAGAATGCTCTGTCCAGACAGAATTAAAAGCTATCTCCAACCTCTCAATACTGTATCAGTCTTAACACAATACCAGTTTTATTTTCTATGCTATTATGGAATTGAATGGATTTTAAATTCAAAGATTCATAAGTACTGTCACAGAAAGTATTTAAAAACGGAATTTTTTTACTTAAGTTAATATCCAGACTATGAGGTGAGAATAGTCTACATAGGATATACAGAATATGTAAAGCTTGTAATACATTTATAGTTATTCCATTTGTTCTAAGTTATGCTAATGGTAAATCTTGTCAAAGAGATAACAGCTGATGGCAGCATTGTGTAATGGCTGCTACTACTATTAAACTATTTTAACTATAAATTCTGTAACTAAGCTATTTAGAGCTACTCGTGTAATGGTTTCTACATTTCTCTCTTCTGTAAATCATGTTAATAAATTAAAACTTAAACATTTTCAATTAAGTCTTTGGCAATTTTGGTAGCTGCTAATTAGACAGAAATTAAAATTTGTAAGAATGGTACAGAGGAAGACTGTGGTATGCAGAAAACTCTATCCTACCATTGATCACATTGTAATATTCATACCACTTCAAGAAAAATTCTTTAAGAATGTCTTTGTTTCAGCTTAAGGCTTGAAAAAGATTCTAACAAGATGATTTATGGTACCTTGACACATACATTCTAAACACTGGCTTCTAATATTGGCACAAAGCCACACACATTTTGAAGAAAAGGTAAGAACCAATTAAAATCAACTCCAGAAAAACATACTGAATTATTGGGCTGCATGGAACATTGAAATAATTTATATTATAGGTTTTATATCATAGGTACAGGCATGGCTGTGTGGTAAGAAGCTTGTTTCCCAACCACATAATTCTTGGTTCAATTCTGCAGCACAGTAGCTTGGGCAAGCATCTCCTGCTAGAGCCTCAGGCCAACCAAAGCCTTGTGAGTGGATTTGGGAGGCGGAAACTGAAAGAAGCCCATTGTGTGTGTGTGTGTGTGTGTGTGTGTGTGTGTGTGTGTGTGTGTGTGCGTGTGTCTTTGCATGTGTTTGTCCCCTGCAACTGCTTGACAACCAATATTGGTGTGTCTACAGCCTTGTAACCTAGCAGTTTGGTAAAATAAACTGATAGAATAAGTATCAAGCTTAAAAAATATAACTACTGGGGCTGATTCATTTGACTAAAAATTCTTCAAGGCAGTGCCCCAGCATGGCTTAAGCCTAATGACTGAAACAAATAAAATATTAAAAGAAAGATTAAATATTGTGCTTGTGAGAAAAATTTTAAGATGGGGCCAGAAGTTTGGGAGCGACCATTTTGGATTTAAATTTTCAACTGAGACTAGATGTTATGCTTTTAAACCTCTTTAAACCAGAGGACTGTCTGGTTTAAAACATAAGAATTGGCCCAGAAAGTAATTGTATTTGACATTTAGTAGCAAAAGCCTGATAAAATGTAAATCTATAGAAATGGTTGCTAAATCAGGAATGGTCAACATATAGTGTTGTGCCAAAAGTGCATTGTTTTCACTTCATCCATCACAGTGCAAACAAAAAGCAGAAAGTAAACACTAATTCAATGAACAGTAGGAAAATAAGGTCTTATTCATAGGAAGTTTTTCAGAAAACCCACAGGAAGTTGTTTCTGAAAAAACAATTTCTTACAAAATAGAATATAAGGGTGGGCTGAAAAGTTCATAGGCTGACTAAGGAGTTATCATAAAGTAATTAAACTTGGCATGCATTAAATTCAACCTTTACTGATATTAAGTGCATTTTCCAGATAAACCAACTTTGGATACAGAATTGAGGACTTGGAAAAGTGGTACTAGAGACATTTCATGAAAATGGATAAAATTTGGCACTGTGGTATGTGCAGAAAAGGGGGTTAGCTCCCCAAGGACATTCATACTGATATGGTTGCTACATTAGGGGATGATGCTCCAGCTTTACCAACTGTGCAAAACTGGGCAGCTGAATTCAAGAGGGGTAGAGAGAGTCTTGAAGATGACCCAAGGTCCAGACATCCTGCTACAGCCACTGAAAACATCGATTGTGTTCACCACATGGTGATGGATGACAGACGTTTAAATGTTGATTAGATAGCTAATACTGTAAGCATCTCTTGTGAAAAAGGTTGACAACATTCTGCACAGTGAACTTGGAATGTTGAAGGTTTCTGCACGGTGGGAGCCATGACTTTTGATGCCTGATCAAAAGCACACCAGGCTGGTCATGTTGCTGGTGAACTTGGCACCTTTTGAAGCAAATCTAGATGGTTTTCTTGAATGTTTCTTCACCCAGGATGAATGTTGGGTTCACTACTTTGAGCCAGAGACCAAATGGCAGTCCATGCAGTGGAAACACCCATCTCCTCTCCTACCAAAGAAGGCCAAGGTGGTGTCAGCAGGGAAGGTGATGGATGCCGTCTTCTGGGATGCAAAGGGCATTGTGTTCATTGAATACCTTCAGAAAGGCCATACTATCAATGGAGAATACTATGCCAACTTGTTGAGGCAGTAGCGAAAGGCAATCAAGTCAAAATGGCATGGAAAACTGGCAAAGGGTGTTATGCTTCACCAGGACAATGCTCCTACACACAAATCTGTGTTTGCAATTGCTGCTGTGTGTGACTGTGGTTTTAAACTTGTTGATCACCCTCCATATTTTCCTGATTTGGCACCATCTGGCTATTTTCTGTTCCCCAACATGAAAAAACACTTGGCTGGCAAGTAGTATTGAACTGATGATGAGGTCATATCTGCTGTTGAGGATTTTTTTTGAGGGTCAGGATGAGAGCTTCTATACCACAGGAATCCAAGCACTGCAACACCGATGGAAGAAGTGTATGGACTGCAGGGGAGACTATGTTGAAAAATAAAACACATTTGGTCAAGTTCAACCATTGCATCATGGTCAGCCTATGAACTTTTCAGCCCACTCTTGTAGATGATCATATAAATACTACAAAACACATCAAAATGGGAGAATTGAAACTAGTGTTGAAGAAATGCCATTTTCTATAACCTTGTGAGTAAAATTGGGATGATGATGGAAATTGTACAGAAGCCTGTTGGTTGAATTTTTAACTGTTATTCAAAAAAGGTACAACCTTGTCATGTAATGTCACACAGATTTTACTGGAAACTATGTTAAGAGTACATGTGTCTGTGGAATGGTCAGCCACTTACATATAAATTCAGAAACAGGCTATTAGTTGATAAAACAATTGAACCTTCTTTGTTGAACAATGGAGATCCATCACCACCACACCGAGAGTCACTGTAAACAAAAATTTCAAACTTGCAACACGTTATGTTAATGGTTGTGAAATGTGTGACTAAAATTAGAGCAAATGCAAATTTTAGTAATATTGTGAAATATCAGGTTTGGAATATGGCATTCCATTGTGAGTTGTGCTAGCTTTCTCAAACTTGTTCTGAACAGATTTTGGAAAATGAAATATACTGTTCATAATTTTCCAGGAGAGAACAAAGAGTGCCCTGAAGGAAGAACCCTTTTATGTTTAAACAATTAGTTATTTAGCATTTTTAGTTGATGTAAATAGCCATCTCAAGAATCTAAATTGAAACTGCAGGGAAAAGAACAAACTGTTTCTTAGTATATGATTTCAAAGCATTCAAGATGAAATTAAAATTATTCATCACTCACGTAGATAATGAAGATTTGAACCAGTTCCACATATAGAACAAAGTGCTGAGGATAATACCATCTGGATTACATTGGATTTTTTTTATATGCATTTATAAACCCATTTTCATTTAATATATTTAAAAAAAAAAATCATGGAATTTGATAATCTTCCCTCAACTCAAGTTGCTGATGATGTAAGTTCTGGCAATCTACTCTGAGTGCCCAGGGTTACATTTATTATATGGGAACAGCATACAAATGTAAAATACTTTCGTTTATAAAAATGATAGGACACAAAATAAAGCCATGATTGACTGATTTAAATTTGCAGAATTCTTTTCTACTTTCTGTAACTAATTTAACCCCAAACATTAAAAGGTTGGTAAAATCAAAACAGCTTAAAAAATGTCATTAAAGTAAGTAATGATTACATTTTTTTATATATTAAATCGTGATATCATGTAAAAATGATAAAGCTAAATATATTTTATACAAAAGGCAGACAGGGTTCCCTGATTTGTATGGTACATCTGAAGTCATATATTTAAAAAAAGAAAGAAAATAACATAAAATGGTGGCTACCTCTGTGTTACATGAATTACCACTGAATCTGAGATCATATCATCATTCACTTGGTTTTTCTAACAAGAGAAGTTCAAATAACAGTTTTTTCTATTTAGTATTATCAGCAACGAACCAATCAGTGATCTCAACAGTTTGTTAGTGAAGGTTTACTTACTAAACCACAACTAAAAGCAAAGCTTCATGCTAAGAGGATTTTGTTTAACCCTTTTGATAGCAACCCACCTGGGACACCTTTAGTTCTATGCATTGGACCATGTCAAATGTACAAAATATAGCAAATGCGTAATACATGCTGCAATGTAGCAATGTTAATTTACTTACTGAAAGGTGACATTTCACTTTGTCTGTATTCTTAGAGTCACATTTGACAAGCCACATGCATAAACCTATTTACTGCAAATTTTTCTGGGTTTTTCTTCACTTACCATTTTTAGATTAGCCAGTAGCAAATCAGTTTTATATTTTCCAGTGCAGCATAGCAAGCAAGCTTGCTAACTGGTTGACTATGACAAATCTCGATACTAGAATTTTTGCAAAGGGAATACCCAAGAAATATCTTGTTTTTAGTGATCATACTCTCTCAAGTTAAACAGTTATTTGAGAGTTGGTACAATTCACTTCAAGCAAATTTATATATTTCTTTAAATCACTTAAAACATCCTGGGTATAGTCTTTATACCACATTTAGTTAATTCATAAGAAATTTATTTTTAGAAACTATACTTTGTTGTTACTTCGCATGCCAACATGGAAAATGTACGTTAAATGTTGTTGTTGAGAACTCCAAGCCCCAGTTCTATAGTCTCCATGTATAGTATTCCTGCAGTAAGGCTATACTAGGTTCAAAGTTAAGACAGCTATTATTTATATATCAACAATACTAACAAGAAATAGCTCCTAGTTCTGATCTTAAGAATTTTTGACACCTTTAAGATAATTTTGCTCATATCTGTTATATCTATTTGTATTAATCAGAGACCCTTTTGTTAGGACTTGTGCATATTAAACTTTTTGACTTCAAAATGATACTGGTATTTAAGACTACATTAAATAAAAATGTCTTATAAAGTATATGCTGATATTCTCAGAATAAGTATAAATTATAATACAGATATCAAAAATTACTAATTAGTTACATTTGTCTACCATACAAATGAAAAATAAATGACAAAAATGAATTTTATGCATATATATATATATATATATATATATATATATATATATATATATATATATATAGTAATTACCGCATTTAACCTTTTTCCTTCAATATACATTTCTATTTATTTTCTTAAATATCCAATTACATAATGAATGTAGTTCCCGGTCAATTTTTAGAAAGAGTACAATGCATTATTATGTAAAGTGAAAAGACCTATTCAGTGGAGAAGACAAAAGCATTCTGAATAAAAAAGAAGTCGAATATTCTTTAACAATAGAAAAGTTTCCCAAAAGCAGAGAGAAAGGAGAATCTATAGTACTGAAACAATTACCCCACCTAAAAAAAAAAAAAGAACATAATATTGGTAAAAATCAATCAATACTGACTTCATATGAAATATTTCATATGGAAAAAAATGAAAGTACTGTTATTATTACTGCTGTTTCTGTTGTTTCAAAAACACTCAGTCAAATATCCAGTTTTATGTCTCTAAATCTTCCTTTTTTTATCCATACTATATACAAAATATATAAATTCCTGAAGTATGTAATTCAATCAAGTGAGAAAAATCTATAAAATAGATGTGATTTCTTTTTTCAGAGATGTCAGAATTTCCGAAGTGATGATTTGTGCCAGTAAAAATATTTAAGCAATACAACTGACTTAACCTTAGCAACTCAAAGTTCAAGTATACTGATCTGCATTAAGGAATGGAAGAATTAACCAACTCACTGACTTGCTCTGGTTTAACACCAGTTTCTTCAATTTAAGTAATCTGTGCATATTATAATGGCATAATAAAAGCCTAGTTTGTCTCATACAATTATCACAAATCCACATCATTGCTAATTTATTTAGAACAGCATCAATAAGAAATTCCATTTGACTAGTGATCCTGAATCTGTACAACTGATACCATCTTACTGCTTACATCATCACTATCATCACCAGCAGCAACATTACTTCTAAATTCAACTTCATAAAGACATGAAATTTCTAAAGCAAATACAAAATTGATGTCAACTTTAGTTTGTCTTCCAAGCATATCTACTTTGTGAGAACAGCTTTTTTGAAAAAACCCTTTTATCTTGTTCCTTTGTCAAAGTTCAGTGTAAAGGGGCATTTGGGTACCTTGAGGTTTTGTATAATTACATAACTTCCTTTGTGCCTTTTTGTTTTTCAAATATTTAGCTAAGAGGAAATAAGATATATTTCACTTTTAACAGACACATTCATAAATAAATAAGAAAACTTAAGTTACATGGACAAATATGTTTTTATCTTTGATGTTCACCAGCAGTTGATGGTTGTCAAGTATTATAAAAACAAATATGCTAAAAGTTCATTGGAACAACTGACTCTTCGCTATGATATATATCTATAATAATACAAATCAATGTGTTAATGTTTGACTATTGATTTTCGTAAAATATTCATCTAATAGAATTACTGAAAATCCTCCAAGCCACAAAACTCATACATACTAATCTAATGTCAAGAGATACATGAACAGTGAATAAACTGTCCTATAGAAATAGCTTTCCAATATGGAATTATAATTTATTTGAAGGGTGCCTAGACAAATAATGGTCATGAATAATCCATGGAAACAAGGAAAACTTGGACAATTTTAGTAAGTTAGTCACTGTCTGTCTGTCTGTCTATTTATCTATCTATCTCTGCATGTATATATATATATATATATTGAGATGTCTGTGTAACAAACATCTATGAAACTAAGTCATGAGGAGCAGAGTCAAACTGCTATTAAATACATGTAATTCCAAATGTGTTCAGCACTACTATCTTTTGTTTATTCACTAATTCAAGTGTGTGTGTCTTTCACCTTTATCTTTTACTTGCTAGTCACTAGACTGGGGCCATGCTGGGGCAATGCCTCGAAGAATTTTAGTTGAATTAATTGAGCGCAGTACTTTTCTCTTTTTCTTTTTAAGCTGAACTGCTAAGTTACAGGGACACAAACACATTAGCACCAGTTGTCAAGTGCTGGTGAGAGGACAAACACAGAAACACACAGATATATATGACAGGCTTCTTTCAGGCTCCATCTACCAAATCCACTCATATGGTTTTGGTTGACCAGAGGCTATAATAGAAGACACTTGCTCAAGGTACCATGTAGTGGGACTGAACCCAGAACCATGTGATTAGGAAGCAAGCTTCATACCACACAACCATATCTGTGCCTATATATATATGTGTGTGTGTGTATGTGCATATATCTACATACATACGTATATACCAATCTATATATGTATGCACTTGAAAGTGCATGACCTAGTAGTTAGGATATTGCACACATAATTGCTAGATCATAGGTTCAATTCCTGAACTGGGCAGTGTGTTGTGTTCTTGAGCAAAACACTTCATTTCACATTGCTCTGCAGGTAAGAGAACAGCAGAATTGTTGGTGCGTTGACAGAGATGCTTTACAATATATCTTCTGGCTCTTTACATTCCGAGTTCAAATTCCACCGACCTGGAGAAGGCAATGGGAAACCACTCCAGTATTCATTCCAGGTCTAGTCGTGGTAGCTGAAGTTCCAGTAATCTACTTAATGGCAGCAGAGGAGAATATGGGCCTTCCCAGGTCATACAGAGTCTTGGAGAAGGTTGATGTGCACAGACCACTGCTAGACTAAAATGTGCATGTGTGTATGTGTGTATTCACCCGCATTTTACATTGATCACCAATCAGAGCCTGCACACACACACACACACACACTAGATCAATCTATCAAATCACATGTCACCATTACAATTCTGCTGCTATTCACCCAGTGCATCATTGGTCACCCTCATCTCTTATCCACCATTCACTACATACACTCCTCAACATTTGTTCTTCACCAATTCATCATCTTTCACACTCCCATACACACTTGAAAACTTTTCCCACCAACATACCTGGTTCTTCTGACCCTGCTCACTTCTACTCAACTTGGACCCAGACACCTCATCACCACTATTTTTATCTCTTCCTAGCTCTATCCTCTCTTCTAAAATGTGAGTAACCATGTAGCTCCTCTATAGTGAGAAATCTGTTTTGATATGGCCCCTTCTCTCATTCTTTAACCTCTCATCTCCTAAGCAGTAGAAACCATGCCAAAGTAGACAGGAGCATGGAATATGGAAATATATGTGTGCGTGAGTTTTCAAAATATTTCACTACACTTATATTCTATACCTTTCAAAATAGTGATAAAAATGTTAAAATAAGATTTTAAAAAAGATTTTCAATTAACAATGTTTTAATAGTAAATCAAAGGGTTTTTTTTTTGGTTCTAATTATAGAACTTATGAATTTATAAACATAATTAAGGGATCAGCAACAGTTGCTTTACCACATACTGAAGTTCAGAAATAGCAGCTAAAGCGCCAAAACTCCAACAGACAGCAATACTTGTAACTCACAAAGGCAAAACAAGAAGAAAAAATAACGAAACTAACTAGTCTTAGTTAATCATTATTTTCGTTATTTTTTTTTTCTTCTTGTTTTGCCTTTGTGAGTTACAAGTATTGCTATCTGTTGGAGTTTTGGCACTTTAGCTGCTATTTCTGAACTTTGGTATGTGGTGAAGCAACTGTTGCTGATCCCTTAATTATGTTTATAAATTTATAAGAACTTTTAAATAAGTTCTTCACCGATAATGGTGTTTACATACTGAAGGGCTTGGTAAAAATTATTAATTATTAATTTATTAATAAATTAATAATCCTTTACCCTTTTATTTGTAATAATTATAGAACTTATGAATGTAGACAATGCTGATTTTGTAGCATATAAGTATATCCTATTTTCGTGTCTTTGGTCAGAATCAAAAAAGCAAGTATGGTATTCAGCAAACTTGAGAAAAGGCTGTGGTCATATAGAGGTATTATGGTTCACACGAAAATCAACATTTTCAAATTGTGCATACATACAAGACTCTAGGCATGAAAAACCTAAGAGATTTCATTAAAAATTTCTCAGAATAATACTGAAGGTAAAACTGGAAGATTTGCTATTAGATATGGGAATATTCCAGATGGCTGGTTGTGTGTCTATTAAGTCACACTTAGTACAAAATTAAATGAAATGGGCAGGGCACCTTGTAGGTATGTCTGATGTCAGATTGTCTAAGCAGTCATTTTATGGAGAGTTACAATTTGGAAAATAACTACAACATAAGCCAAAGGAATGGTATAAAGACTGTAATCATCATAACTTAGTGAAATTGACAATGGATGTCCAATTTTGGGAAGAGAAAGCAACTAATAGAAAAGGATGGAAGGTGATGGAAGGTATTGCTAGGTTTGAGCTAGCCAAAAAGAAGCACGCATAGTTAAAACCTACTTTGAGAGATGTGGGTATTATGGATGCACCTGATGAAATTAAGATTTGGAAATGCAGTCTTTGTGATGGAAATCACCTTTTAAAAGCTGCTCATGTAAGCCACATAAAATTACAAAGTAATCTGCGAAGCAATGATGCACCTTACTATGATATGCCACCCTTTTATGCTAACAATATCTATGTAATACATGGCAAAACCTGTTAGAGTAACTTTTGTTTCAAAAGGCACATGAAGGTGCATGAGATTAACATACCTCACATATGCATGCAAAAAAAAAAAAAAAGAAAAAAAAAAAGGAAGTAAAGTACATAAACCCTGAAAAAGTTTTGAATCTTATCTGTCACGTATGTTCGAAACCTTGCGGCTCAACTGCAGATCTGAAGAATCACCTCAGAGCACACAAATGTAATAGAGATCATTGGAATGATGTAGGCTGGAATGGTTACCATTAGCTAAGATGAAGCAATCATCATGTATATAGCTACATTTATTAACCTATATGTATCTACCTATCTTTAGGGGAAGCCTTATATTTCCTCTTCAACAAGACATTGTTCCTCTTTCATACGTTAACATCTTAACATCTGTCATCAAGCCACCTCCCTCTATACTATATTGCCACTCAGTTGAAGGGACGTCCCATGCGAATTACTTGTTGAGCCCACTTAATGCTAGTGCCATGGAAAAAAAAAAAAAGTACCCAACACACACTCTACAGTGGTTAACATTAGTAAGGGGTTCAATTGTAGACACCATGCCAAAACAGACATTGAAGTCAAGTGCAATACTTTGGGCTGTTGAATGGCACATTGAACCAATCTGATCTGGCAAAGTTTCTACAGCTGGATGCCCTTCCTAACACTAACCACTCCGAGAGTGTAGTGGGTGCTTTTACATGTCACCGGCACGAGGGCCAGTCAGGCGGTTCTGGCAATGATGTGCTTTTAACGTTCCACTGGCATGAGTGCTAATCAGGTGATACTGTCATTGGCTAAGTCAGCGATTTTGATTTGATTTCACTTGCCTCATTAGGACTTTGCAAGCAAAGTTTATTGTTCAATGAATGAGGGGTACTCATAAGTGGGCTGGTTACACCCCACACTTGGATGTGCTTTTAACGTTCAACTGGCATGAGTGCCAATCAGTTACTCAAACTGCAGAACGGGGTGTCACTGCATAGTGCCAAAGGTCCCAGCGTCATCATCAAAATACAGCTGCTGCAACAGCTTGGGCTTCAAGGGCCCACAGCTCTTTAATATCCTTCCAAAATGCTTGAGAGACTTGGCGGGTGTAGATGTAAATGTCTTTAAAAGAAAACTGGATCTCTTCCTGTCAAAGGTTCCAGACGAGCCTACCTCATGGCAGGAAACACAAAGGAGGGCAGCAGCATCAAACCGTCTCATTAACTAAATGCCACACATCATAGGAAGTTTCAAATAATGGTATAACTCAGTCAACAGTGCTGCCCCAGCATGACTGCAGCTTTGAAGCGGAAACATTTTAAAATAGTTTATATATATACACACACACACACAAACATATATA
>NC_068991.1:42989183-43011313 GCF_001194135.2 Octopus bimaculoides | reverse complement strand
ATATATATATATATATATATATATATACACACACACACACACACACACACACACACACACACACACACACACACACACACACACACACACATATATATATATATATATACACACACACATATATATAGATATACATATATACACATATATATATACAAGTCATACAAGCAGTTCTGATTCAGTGAAAATATGTCTGAGAATGAGGAAATATTACCTTACTTGGAAGCAGGTCAAAGATAGTACCAGCAAAGGCATCTGACTGCAGTCAATGAATTCTGTTGAACCCATGAATGCATGGAAAAAGTGGACATTAAAATAATGTTAACTCTTAGCATTTAAATCAGCCGTATCCGACCCAGATATTCTGTCTGTTTTGTGTTCAAACCAATCAGGTTTGGCCTATCACACCTAACCTACAATGTTATTCTAAAAAAAGCAATTGCATCATTGAAATCCTAAAGCTATGAGATAATGCATGATTAATTCAAAACAAGGTGAATAAATAAGCATTACATTTGATGGAATAATCTGAATGCTAAAGGGTTAATAATGATGTAGTAGTAGTACCATAGCATGACTGGATTGTGTGCTGAATAAGAAAAAAGCTAAAAAAAAAAAAAGATTAAATAAAATGAAAAAACTTCAAATTAACTTGCAAAGGAAGACTTGAAAGGCACTCCCAAAAGCTGGAAGCTTTAGTCAAACAAGTGGGTGGTGACCAGTTTACATCATCCCTTGTCCTTGTAGCTATGATGGTGATACAAGAATAACAGTAATCACACAACAGCAGCAATACCACTATTACTAAAATTAGTTGTTTACTTGCCTGGTAAAGAATTATTCTTCTGAAGACTCACCTTACTGCCAAACCTTGATAAATCATTTCATCTTAAACAGACTCACCAAGTGAAACATAATTCAGACTATTCTTGTTTAGTAATAAGCTACCTACTAAATGAGTTCCACTCCTAAACAAATAATGCATAGTGAATCATAAAGGTAGAGACGAGACAGTCAGGATTTGAAACTTCACCTCAGGGTATTAAATAAACCAATAATACCCTCTAAAGCTGCTATTATAATACAATCGCTATAATTATTGTTTCTTTTTGTTGTAGCCATTTCTCAACTGGTGTCAACTTTGCCTTTCACTCCCTGATTTTAATAAAATAAACTATCATCAAATACTAGAGCTAATGTTGACTGAGCACCTTGTCCTAAAATTATCACTTATTATTTTTCAGTAGTCTTTGTGTGTGCAGTGCAAAGTAGTTACTATTTACTCTAGGCTGTGTCTAAGTCCCAGGGTTTAGATTATATATTTGCATATTTTTTAAATCATTTTCAATGCACCCATTATTACAGGATTGTTTTTATCTTCAGCCTCCACATTCAGGTGATCTCTTTATATTTGAGTAATTATCCCACCTCTTTGAGAGATAAAATATCACTTAATGAGATTGATACTTTGATTAGGAGGTGTTTTCCTTCCTGGTTGTTCTTAATAATGAACAGTCAATTAGCCTTAATCTCCACCTGTATGGATAAGTATTGGGTTGGCAACTGAGTTCCCGCTGTTTTTTAAAAAAATTTATTGCGTTTTTAAATTTTGGAATCTTTTTTTTTTTTTTGAGAATTCTATTTTTGAATCATTTTGGAATCTATTTTTCAAGTTAATTTTTGTTTATTTTTAGATCATCAAAATGGAATGTCAAGTTGAGAAAAACAAGCATTTTTGACACCACCTTTTTGCTTTTAATCAAGGTTTTAAGGCCACAAAAGCTGCTCGCGACATTTGTGTAAGGAGAGGGTGCCACAGCTGAAAGAACCGCTCGTGATTGGTATGCCAAGTTCAAAAATGGAAATTTTGACCTCAAAGATGTACCTCGTCCTGGCTGTCCAGTTGAGTTTGATGAAGAACGATTAAACCAACTTTTGCATGAAAATTCTCGTCAGCTGGGAAGTGCTGCTACAACTGCTGTACTTTCCTGATTTGGCACCAACGGATTTCTACCTCTTTCGATCTCTTTCAAATGCTATGCATGGAGTTACGTTCAATACTGATGCAGAATTGAGAGTTTGGCTGGATCAATTTTTCGAGTCGAAATCTACCAACGAGGTATTGAAAATCTTGCTGAACGTTGGGAAGAAGTTGTAAAGAACAAGGGTGAATACATTATTGATTAATTAGTTATCATTTCTTATTAAACCTTTCAAAAAATTTTAATTAAAAAAAACGGCGGAAACTTAGTTGCCAACCCAATGTATCAAAAAGTATGTTTGCTTTGCCATTCCCTGAAACCTTTTCTGGCATATATCAGCTCTTTTCTATTGACACCTCATAATGCTGGAATAACTGCCAGTATAAAATGCCCTAACTTTGTCATTCCTGTAAATGTACTCTTTCTTGGTTAAAGCTCCATCACATGCTTGTAGTGGTTTTTGGTGGGAAGGCTTTGATTTTGTGTCACATTTAAAAACTGTTCAAGTTTCAGCTTAGTCGAGCTATTCTCAGCTGGTGTTGCAAACTATGTCAATTTCTATATACTGCCCATTTCTTTTTCCTTTTTAGGATACTGGCCATGTAGGAGTTTTCTTGCTACCACTTTAACACGCATAGTATCCTATAGTCTTACTTTTAGTCATTTCAGTTTCTGTCTTTTGTATTCGTAGGCATTATTGAAGACAGGTAAAATAAATTGTTTCATTTCTGTTTGTTTTGTAGTTGTTTCCATTAGTATTTATTAGATATTTTTGCAGTCCCATGGTGGATATTTTGTAATATTTCTCTAGTTAAATAAGTCTCCTATCCACTTATATTCATGGGAAATACTATTTTATGTTTAATTTTGGGTAGTGTATTCTAAACTTTTATTGTTTTTCTGTCTTGTCTTGATAGTTTATTTAGCATTCGACTGAGAATGTTCTAATTATAACATTACCGAAATAGCTAGTGTATTGGTGCTAACTACCGTTTCTCTTTAATGTTTTAGTTCTGTTTTAAGTATTAATCAAATGTGTCTCTGATATTCCATGTTCACCTTTCTTTTTCTTTTATCTACATCGTACACTTTCAAGTGCATTAACTCATGTTCTTAATTTTTTCTCTCCTCAAGGTTGTCTTGACACAAGTTTCCTGATTCAAATTTCAGCAATTCTTTTCGCATATCCATATACTATCTGCAGCAATATTTCTACTTGTTTATCATCTGTAACAAACTACTTGGAGTTATCCATATGCAAAAGATGGTTCTGCCATAGCATTTGTATCTGAGTTCAGTCCCGTCTTAACATGTTGGTAAAAAAGACGTTCATGCCAGCTAGAAAAGGAGTGGAGAGAGGGTCTCCCCCTGGAGTATTCTGTTTCTAGTGGAGTTGGAATTATAAATCTAACCTTCTCTTGTCTATATCTGCAGAATTGTTTGCCATTTACTCATGATGTGTTCAATCACCATCAACATTGTATTAACATCTACTTTTCCATGTATGCATAGGTCAGACAAGACTATATTGGGGCAGAATTTTCTATGGTTAGATACCCTTCCTGACAGTAATCTTCATCTGTTTCTAAGCAAGGTAATCATCACCCAGTCCATCGAACAATGAACAATCGAGATATGGGTACACAGAGAACTAAACACAAACAGCACTATCTGAACAAGCCTTTTGTTTCTACGAAACATACCAAGATGTGTCAAGAAGGCTTTTTAGCATTCCTCCTCCTCTTCTGGAAGCATCCCCCACCCACTGATTGCAGAAAGGCAAGTTATGAGCCTACAAGTTTTAAGGTTTCCTGTTTATTAGACTGGTATAAACATAATAATCCAATGTTTCTTTCTTTGTTTTTTGAAAACAAGAATGTGATTGAAGGCAATTTGATTACTATTTGTAATAAGTTGGGTAACAATATAGGAGGCCCATTACCAGCTCATAAGGTGGGTTGTTATCAATAGAAACAATAATATGACCAAAAGGAAATAGAGTTTGTTATTCAAAGGTGAGAGGGAGAAGCATTTGTTGCCACTGAGTTGGGTGAGTGAGTGGGGGAACAGGACAGGTGACGTTTGTCATTGATTTGTCATTTGCTTCCTGTCAATAAGAGTGTTGTTATAGATAGGGGTGTTTTGGTAGAGGTATTGATATTGATAGTAATGTTGTGATGGTGTTACTAATATTTTTATGAGCAAGGTGTTACATAATTATTGGTGATTATCACCAATGCCTATATTCTGTGACACCATCGATGATAATAGATGACAGATGATCATGAAGTTGGTGATAGCTTAGCACTGTCATCACTGATGGTAAGAAAGTAGTATATTATTTAGATGCTTTGTAGCAATTAATAGTGGAATCCAATGCTTTAATAGTTCTGATGTATTGTTAAGGTGTCTAAATGTCTACAGATGGCTGCACAAATATTTGCTGTCTTTAGATGTTCTTTTAGTTTCAATTTTATTGTTTTCGCAAGTATGTAAATGTGACAATTTGAGTGTGTTATTTTAAATACTGGTGGTGGTGCAGGGTGGTACTGGAGGCCCAGGCAACTATAGCAAAGTGTAAAATGAATCATACATTGTTTTGTTGTTTCATTGTTATTGATGTTGCAGACTAGTTCCGGTTAGCTCTACCTGAATAGACGTATATGTCAAAGAGGTAAGCAACCTGACATTTCTGAACAATAGATCTGTGGGTTGCACCTATTTATCTGGCTGACTACCTGTGTGCTTTAAGTCTGCTCAGTCAAAGTTGATCTGGTGTTACACAACAATTATAGATCCACTCAGATATACAGTTAGATGCACAGAGAACTGGAAGCCAGAATCTATTTTTCTTTCTTAAAGACTGCTGTGCATGTCATTGGAAATTTAGCTGCTACATTGAAGAAAGAAAAAAAATTCTTGCAAGCTATTTCTATTTGTTGTTGTTGTTTAGCTCCAGGCTGATACTAATTCAACAAACCTATAATTCAAAATAAAATCCAACTATGACCAACCAGTCTTTTTTTTCAGACAGTGCATCAAGGACAATACTTTCTGATGTATTTTCCCACTTTTAAATAACTAGCCTTGAAGCTGCCCTTTGGGTGGCATTCAGGCTAGCACCTGCGGAGGGCACCTTTGAGGCCTTCGGCCCCACTATTGGCCCATTTCATGGCCCTCTACCCTTATGTAATGTAATGGACTCAAACACATTCATTGTATATGTATCTCCTGGTATTAACTATCCGATACCTCATTCCAAACTCCCTACCCAACATATATCCACACACTCATACCCATACACTCAATACCTATACTTCACTTGCACTCATACCTAAAGCCCATATCCCATTAACTTCTTGTTCATTCAATATGTAACGTTAATTCCATCTCTGTAACAGTCTGTGTATCGACCCTTGGTCTGCTTTCTGCTAGCTTTGCCGATAGACATACCGCTAGTTTCTAGTTTGACTTACAGCTAAGTTTCTAGCCTTGAAGCCACCTGTTAGGTGGTATTCAGGCTAGTTGGGAATTTTGTTGGGTATTCAGGTAGAAAAAAAAACTCTAGAACTCTGGGGTTGATGGTCCAAGCATCAATATGTAACCAGAACAGGAAGATTAGTTTTCCATCTAGACACAAGTTTCATAAACTACAAAATATAAATATCTACACTACCACACTTGAAATGTACCCGTTATAACTCTTTTATCTCTATTTGAATGTACATGAAGGTATTTAGAACACCCAAACTTATTTCAGCATATGTGCTTAGCACTGATGCTGATTATAGTTTAATCACTAAGTGTAGGAGCAAGGTAAATGCAGTAAAAATAGAGGGGTGGAGGTCAGTGGGGGCCCCATTTAAGCAGCCCTTCAGAAATTGAAACTCTTTACGATACTCCCTGGGAGTTCATGGTACAAAACTCATTGTCATAGCTCTCATTTGGTTGCCAATGCCTTGTATTTAGTTTCAAATACAGTAAAAATTGAAGGTGTGTGGGGGAGAGTCAGTGGGGCCCCAATTAGGCAGTCCTTAAAAAAATAGACTCCCTTAGGACATTCCTTGAGATGAGGGGAGTTGCTGGGTTGAGTTTTGTTGACCTTGCATAAACAGTCTAGGAGGAGTTAGCGAACATAAAAACGTAATGAACAGAGAAACATTACTCAAATTTATATTAAGTAAATAGGGTCTGACTAAACGGTGATTTGGTTATTTCTAACAAGTGTATAGGCTTTACTGTTTTGCTAGCTGTTGTTGATAACATTAGTGTACTTGTTGCTTTTAGATGACTTTTTTTTGTTTGTCAACAAAGTTGAGACAGCTGAGTCAATAACACTAAACTGGACAGTTTGTTGTTTAACTTTACATCAGCTCTTATTAAGTAGATCCATGATAAAAATTATTATAGACCATCCTGTTATTTTCATACTTTTTTTGGTGGTGGTGGTGGAGAGCAGTGTATCTAGGATTAAATTATTCAATGTGTCCTGTTTTAAAATGGTGGAGTGTCATTTGAGGGAACTTTGGCTGCTGCTTCTAGCAAGTCAAGAAACAATATAAAGGTTTCTTTGCTGAAGATAATGATGTTGAATAGCCCATTCGTCCAACTGAGCTAATCTATGATACAGAGGTAGCCAATCAAAATATTGAAGTAAAACTGTTAAGACCACGTTCCCGGATATGACATGTGTACAGGATATCTGACATGTGTAAATTCAATTTCCTTCATGTTATCTCATATTTATTGATATTTAAAGGATGCTATCTCATTAACTGTGGCCATGCTGTCCTAAGATTCAAGACTGAAAATATAGTTTCTGTTTTTAACATAGGAAGTCTGCTGCAGAAAATTTTGCTGCTATACTGAGCAAGTCAAGTTATAATATAGAAGCTGTCTTGGCTTATGCTGTAGTTGGTAGTGAAAGTAGCTTTTGAGAGTATCTATGAATGAAGATTTAATCAGAAAACTCAAGCTATGCGCTTCTTAAAATGGTTTTAATGAAATTGCTGTACTATTTCTGCTTTGAGAAAATATAGTGGTTTAATTTGAAGTTAATATTAAAATACATGAGCATAAAGCATGGTGGGTTTCAGAAATATATTGATAATAATGTTGAAAGAGTCAAGATTTTCCTAAAATAAAATAGAATAATACATAACTAGAATATGAAATAATGCAAAAATTATAGATTAAAAAAAGGAGATAATACTTTAAAACTACAATCTGGATGAGTGTTTTTGAAAAATGAAGTATGCAAGTTTGAAAAAGATATCCGCAGAAATATACAACTGACTTTATAACAAGAGTTGCCGGTACATAAACATAACTACTATAGTTGACCACAGTAACATCATCTTCCGACATATCTTTATAATGCAATGGAAACAAAGAAAAGAGGAAGAATGATAAAGGAAATCAGTCAAACAAAGAGAGGAGAAGGAAAAGTATGAGTACTACTTACCTATCTGTCTCTGGTTCCTTGGGTCCATTGACATTAATGTGTTGATATATTGATGATGGCTGAGGTGGCTGAGGTGGAGGTGCCACAGGAGGTGGGGTCCTGTACATACCTGTCACAACAAAATACACACATTCTGTTACTTTTTTAGTGCAAGCAACCATTTTCACTGAGTCACAAGTCATTTAATAAATGTGTGAGCTTTCGTGCAAGCTGACACTATGCAAGTTACAAAGGCATAAAATTAGACTGTTAATTTTTTTGAATCAAAAATAAAAGTGTCTTTCCTCCACATATATTTCAACATGAAGGCAGAGAGAATTTTTCAAACTCCATTTCTGACTGACAATTCCCATTTGCTGAGACAGAGGAAGAGCGAGCAGGGAAGACCACGACCAAGCCGGTATACAACGTGAAATAGTAGCAGCTACCAGCCAACCGCATGCAATCAATACTTCATTCCATACAATCCATGCTGATCAAGAGATGTATACAATAATGGTAAAATAACATGGGAAGTTTAGCATTTCAAATGCCAACTAGAGAGGGAGAACAATTGGAAATCTCTCCGACAGACATACAAAGTTGATTTTAACATGATTTATCTTTACAGAGAAAGCTAGATAGATAGATAGCTAGATAGAGAGAGAGAGAGAGGGAGAGATAGGGGAAGTCAGTCAGTAAAAGAGACAAATAGAAAGAGAGAAAAGGATAAAAAAAGTAATTTTATTAATATTTATGAAAAACAAATTTATTCAAGAATAACAAATACAAAAACTATTAGTTTGGTTTACATAACTTAGTATAAATTTAAAAGGATTTTATTTAGCATAAAATATCTGTGCTTAGTAGAGTTTTAAGTATAATTAAACGAACATGTGATACATAAATACATAAATGTAGTGTTCAGAGTGCAACAGCTATATAGCTTTTAACAACACCTCCACATTTCAGTTGAAGAAATAAGTCACAACTTTTATAAGGAATAACTGCTAACCAGTAGAAAATGAAAGTAACATTTTGATTATCTCTTAACAGAACAACTGAGAAAGGTTACACACACACACATACATTACACACACACACACACACACACACACACACACACACACACGTATATATACAAGCATATATACACATACATGTATATGTTTGCATGCATACACACACACAATATTATTATATCTCAAGTAGTAAACCAGTCTATTCTTTATATAGCAGAATTTCATCAATATATTTTTGTCTGACTATTTCTTCGGCCATTATCAAATTGATGATCTGAGGGGGTGGAAAGCTAGCAAGCAATGATGTATAGATAAAATGCTATTCATCCAGCTTACCATTTTAACTGCAATCAAGATGAAATGAATTATTGGCTTGTTCCTTCCCCACACACTTCTCATAATCTGGAGATTTACAACTTAATTTGTATAATTTTACAATAGTCACTGAAAAAACAGAAAAACCTCAATAGCAAGTGGACGGTTGTTTTACTGAAATTGCTAATGCCTCAATAGAGTCAAATGAACAGTCAATATATTGTTTCTGATCGGGTAGTTAAGAATATAGATGACAGTTCTTCCAGTTGCAGAATGTTTATATTTTCAAGTATGGTAAATCATTTTTTATCCTCTAACCTTTCTACATGAAACTAAAGCAAAGCTTTAAAAAGATATATATATATATATATATAAATTTTAAAGAGTTACAAAAATTTATACGAGTGAACATTTAACTATAAAGATCCCACAAGTTTTTTTTTTTTTTCCTTTTCTATTATGCCATAAAAATCATATAAAACTAGTTAGTAGAAAGTAAATATGACTTTTATTACTTTTTATAAAGAATTCTAACTTTAAGATATATTTACATAGTATCTGATTTTCTATCTTCCTCTCTACAATACATTTTAATGATAGCTTTTTCATACTGTCAGGATTCAAATGGGTTTTACAATTCAGCACCCTTCCATGCCCAACGTAACTTTTTCTTTTGAGATTTTAAGTCTAATTTTCTATGGATGTTTTCTACATAAAAAAAGCATGACACACAAGCACACATCTCATTGCATGTACACCTGAAACCATACATATACATGACTGGTTTAGTGTGAAGGCATAGTTATTCCAGGATTGAAAAATAAAGAATGAGTAAATGAAACAGTGTACATAATTGCAATATGAAAATGAATAAATAAATGATAATGATGATGAACTAAAAGCATTTCTTAATAGCATGGCAGGTATAAAAATAACATATTTTAGATGAGTTAATCTGATAGCACATACTTAGTATGAATCAATCTGAAATGTTACAGATTTTAGGAGTGAAAATATTTAGCAAATTTGAGAAGATGCAGTGCATGGGCCACATTAGGCAAATAGCATAATAGGATAGTTGAAGCAATTGTTCAGACAGGAAGCATTGTTAGCACAAACTATTACAGAAGATTGCTTCCATGACAGTTAAATTACATGGTGACACCAGATGGTATTGGTTAAATTATGTTTAGTTAATTGAATTGATAGTAAACTGCCACATGAAAAATGAAATATCATTTCTGATTTTCATTTTAAATTCCAAAAATATAATGGAAACATAAACACATACATATTTTCAATATCAGTGGCATGATTGTTTCTCACACAAGGGTGACAACGGTTAGGTTTCTTGGGGGAGGAAATGAGATTATGATGTAAATACTTTTCCCAAAGACATTAGTAATGCTATAACTGGGAAACGAAAATCAACCCATGCCAAATGTTTCTCATTATCCTGAGGCACTTACATATACAAACTCTGTTATAAATATTTAACTGATGAAAACTATGAGAAACAGCACACAGCTATGGGTTAAATCTATTATGAGAGAGAGAGAGAGAGAGAGTAAGAGAGAAAGCAAGAGAGAGTAAGAGAGAAAGCAAGAGAGAGCACCTGACTTCTGTTAGAATCTTTATGGCTCAAGTCCTCTGCTTTTTAAGTGAGCTAAAGTTAAAGAGAAAGAAGCAAGATAAATTAATAAAATATATATACTGAATTTAATTACTAACTGCACAATCTCTCCAGGGAAATGTTCCACCCATCCCATTGATTACCTCTTACTCATTACCAATGTCCAACTAAAAGGTGAGTAGGGAGGACACATTTATGAGCAGAAGAGGTGGGATTCAGAAGAGGAAGATTGTGCAGTGAACAAATCTTCACATTACACACCATCAAACCAAGTTGCGAGAGCTAGCAACCATTTGTGGTCAATGTCATTTATTTCAAAAAGGCCTTTAACAGCCTGCACAAGAAGTCTCTATAGAAAATTGTCATGTTGCATGAAGTGCCCACCTACTACATCAATATTATGTGACCACATTACCAAAAGACACTGCTAAGTTAGAACCAAAGATAAGAACATAAAAAAGGTTCGAATTGTCACAGGGGTGCATTAAGGATGTGAACTGTCACCCTTTTTTTTTGGTTCCTGCTGGTGGTAGATTTCATCATGAGGAAATCCACAGGCAATCAAGCATTCAGCATCAAATGGGGGACAGGGAAGACTCATAGATCTTGACTTTACTGATAACCCAGGACTCCTTAGTACCACATCTATAGTAATGCAAGACATAACCAGCAATATCAATAACACCAGCTTCAATGTTGGTCTTCAGGTCAACCCTGGAGCAATGAAAGGATGGAAGTATTTCACAGCAGCAACATCCCTGGCTGAAGGACCAAATTCTGGAGACCATTCATTCATTCACATATATAGACAGTAACGCTGCTAACAATAAAAGCTCAGGAAGTGATGTGGAAAAGAGACTCAGCAAATCTGAAGTTGTCTTCCAGGGTCTGAACTGAAAGGTCCAACTCCACCATCAAGCAGAATACCAAACACTGCTTCTATAAATGTAATGTTGACAGCCATTTATGCCTGTGAGACATGTAAAAGGACCAGCAGAACCTATAGGACAACAGATGTTTTCTGCAGAGTTGACTTAGAAAGAACTATACTAAGAATTTCTTGGCATCACCACATCACAAATAAAGGAGTCATGGAAAAGGCTAGGTTGAGTAACCTACAAGATATCACTGAAATGGCAGAACACGCCTGGCCATGTACTACACATGCCCATGAAGAGATAAATGAAAACCTCTTTTGAGTAGAAGCTAGAGAAAGGGCATAGCAGATGCGGCAGAACTATCAAAAGCTGGTTGAAGACTGCAGAGGAGGACCTGCCTGTGTGGAGACTTCTTGCTACCCAATGCTTCAGGGGGAGTAAAAGGGACTAATTTAAGACTAAGACAATCATCTCTTCTGGTAAGATAATTGCTTCAATTTAGGCTACCAACAAACCAGGAACTAATGTTAGTTCTGAGAAAGGACATCTAAATTAATTGAACATTTATAATAATAACCTTGGGGACAAGGTTACATATTTTGGAGAAGGGATGAAGCAACTGAGCCCAGTACTTGACTGATGAGTATTTTATTCATCACACTCAGAATGATGGAAAGCAAAGCTTGCATGACAAGATTTGAATGCAGAAGGAAATTCCATGAAAGTAAACTTTACTATTAGTTACAGTAATAAAAAAAAAAATGATTTCTTAAGAATACAAAGCCCTAGCAAAGATTAAAGTGTATTACTAAGACTGTGATAAAACAATTTCTGGGAAAGAATCAAACAACTGGTTGTCAAAAATTTTACTTTATTTGCCCATTTAATCTCTTGACAATATATAATTAATCAATTGGGTATTAAAAGAATGTGAAGAAACTGGGACATTACGAAATCTAAGCTTTTCCCAAAGATAAAGTAAGTGATGGTGTTCCAGCTGAGCACTGAAACTGGAGTGCACTCTATTCAATATAAGCTCTTCTCATATAGCTAAGCTGCTATGAAACTGGCTATGTCTTTTTTTTTTTTTTTTTTAATACAATCATCTCCTTTATTGCTCACAAGCATATGGATTTACTTAAAAACATTTCCCTGGAGAACACAATCTGGAAAAGTCTCATGCTAAGAATATCTAACACCCTAGTTAGAACAACTCCAGCTTCTTCAACTCTTTTTCCCTACCCTCATCCCAATTATGGTAACCAAACTGGCTTTGAAGTAAAATTCCAAGTGAGCTATTTTATAAAATATAACTTGGTAACTGTAACTTATTGTTTCTGTCGAGTTTGATTTTTACCTGACATTCACCTTAGACTCAATTATATAAGTATCAGTAATATACTAGATTTGATTGAAGAAACCATACTTCTACAAAAATTGTCTTAACATTATTGATTTCTAACCAAGCATAATCATAGTCTATTTGTCAAGTATATCACTTATGATCACTATTATCATTATTAGTAGCACTAAGGCAGTGAGCTGGCAGAATTGTTAGCACACCGGTGGAAATACTTAATGGTATTTCGTCTGTCTTTACATTCTGAGTTCAAATTCTACTGAGGTCGACTTTACCTTTCATCCTTTTGGGGGTCGATAAATTAAGTACCAGTTGTGTACGGGGGGGGGGGGGATTTAATTGGCTGGCCCCCGCACCCAAAATTTCAGGCCTTGTGCCTAAATTAGAAAGGGTTATTAGTAGCACTAATTTTCTTGGTAATGCCTAAAGTCTGCATTACCAAGAGAATTGTGCTAGCATCTTGTTTGCAACAGTTCTGATTTCCATTTACATTGTTATTTAGAAAGGTATGAACATAATAGTCTCCTATTCTCTCCTTGTAAGTTTCAAGCCTATTAATTAATCAGTGATTGCGGTGATATGTACTTGGCAAACAGAAATTAACACTCAGTAAAAAATTTGAGAGATGATGTTATTAGTATTCTTGAAAAAGTCATATACATTATACCATTTAACCTTGGTGTGTCATCATCAGCATCATCATTTAACATCTGCTTTTCAAGCTGGCAGAGGTTGGATGTGCCAACAGGATTCAGTTAGAGGGCTGTACTAAGCTACAATGTCTGCTGGGGTATGGTTTCTACAGCTTGATACCATTCTCAATGCCAACCACTTTATAGTGTAATGGATGCTTTTTTTCATGGAACCTGCATTTATGAAGAATTAATTGACAATTTGGGGTCAATAGTGAGTGGCTGACTTGATGGTTATTTTAATAACCATTTTCTTGAATGAACTCTCTTCAGTGGAGCAGGTAGTGTAATCCCATTAAATGGAGCTGATTGCTTGATGTCAAAATCCTTGATGCAACTGTCAATAAAGTGGTATCCTTGAACATGAATGAACTACCAACTTCCAGTATCTCCACAATCCTGAGCTTCATTCTTAATAAAGTCATATCATTACTAATATCAGTTATTAAGTTGCTCCCCCACCAACTGATATGGAATTCTTGCAGCCTAGTATGAATAAAACAAATAAAAAACAATTTAGCACAAGTATCACTATGTAATCAACAGCCACCAGCTTCCTGGCAGTAATTGGTTACTGTCAATAAGTGGCCTTTCTGAATGGTTTTGTTTGAAAATGAATAGATTTCTGCAACTGGATTCTTTACTGGATTAATGACATTAATATGCCTGGATTGGAGCACTAAACTACTTCAAGAATAAATTTAATGATGTCTACTACCAGCATAAAAAAGAAAAAAAAGAGTTATATAAAATTATGAGCAATATGAATTAATATTGAAATATACCACAGAATGTTAGAACTTCTCTGAATTGAATCCATAATCATATTTTAAGTTCCAGAGTGACACCCATTTCATTTCACTCACAAATAAATTTGATCAATCATTTACATATGCAATAAAGTGACTTGTTTAAGTATCTATATTTTGCATACATACATACATACATTCCTAGAATTACATGACACAACTTTATATTTTTTATCTCCAGTTGACTTCACCACATTAATCTCCCTTTCTCATGACTTTTCTTATTCAAGAGAATCTTCAGTGGTTCTGGTCAACAGCCTTCCAACTATCATGTGATATTACTTATTGCAAACACCTCGTATTTAAACTGCTAATCAAACTTGAAAAACACACAAAGGATATATAGACTCAAGATTAAATATCAATAAAAAATTTAAATAAGTCCTCAATTCAATGTTGAATTTTCACAAACTGCATTTGTCTAAACCTTTTCTCAAAGCTAAATTGTCAGACAAATTATGAAAACTAAATTTAATGCTATATCAAATCAGTTTTATTTTTTTTTATTTATTTATAAATTTAGCTGTCAAATTATTTCCAGACTCAATAGAAACAAGACTCCTCCCACTGCTAATCTAATTTTAAAGAGAAGAGTAAGATGCAGTAAAAGAAACCAGTCACATTTCAACTTCTTATAGAACTTGCAGTATATCAATATTGTCTAAATTTCTATATTCATCACTGTCACCCTTGAGAATGTGGGTAATATTACTGTATTTTCTCAGGTTTTCCTCTGAAAGTTTATAAATATATCCCTATCAGATTAGAGGGAACTTAGATGCATCACTTTAGTAAATGAGTAACATGGGAGATCTGCAATGATATTCACTAAGAAATAATTGATTAAGATTGGTAGCTGAGTGGTTAGACTGTTCATAGAGTTTTGTATTTAAACTACACAACAGCCATTGCAAGGAACATAATTTTAACTATATAACCAATATGTTTCACTTCATAGGGACTCATAGTGACTCATAGTGACTTTAGTTTTTGTTTAGACCCAGGTCAGCCCTAACTGAGTAATATGATTAAAGGCATTCCAACTACAAGGTGTTTAAGTTAAATTTGATGATTATTATGTCTTTTTTTTTCAAGAACTGCTTGATGTATTGGTGAACAAACAACAATGTTGGAGAGTATAAACGTTATAATTGAGAAAAAGTTAGCTGACATGAAGGACAGGAAGCCATCTGAATATTGGAAAAGAGTTACTTGTATCATGATGATTTGCACTGGGTATCAAAATGCTGGCATCATGACTGCTGCTCAGTGCTCTGTGAAAACTGTAAAGGTTGTAAGATGTGACATAGAGAGCCATAATGGAGACTGCATCTGCACACCTGAATTCACCCAACAGGGCCTTTAGGCTCAATTTAGATGGCTTTGTGAAGCTACTGGATACACAACAACTGGCTGGAGAAGGTTGCTGCAGGAAGGCCATATGTGTGGCAGCAGATTTAGCCCCTTGCCGTACCTCTGGAAAGAATCAGCAATGGTTGTCAGAGAATTTTTATGACTTCACCAGCCCAAATTGCTGGCCTCCTAATTCCCCTGATTATAATCTCATGGATTACTATGTGTGGAAGATGGTTGAGAAAAGCACCAACCACTCTGCCTGAAATACCAAGGCTAAGCTAGTTGCCAAGATCAAAGAGGAATTCAAAGAACTGCCCATGGACACAGTGAGGAACGAATGCACAAGGTTCTGGAGCTATCTTCAGGCCATGGTGGAAGCTGGGGTAGCTACTTTGAATAAACTGTTATCTCCCAGCCATAATTTAGTTGATATTTTTGAGTTTCTAAAATACTCGTTATTTTTGGATAAGATATTGTGCTTTCTCTTCCTTTTATGCAAACTGTCAAATTTAACCCGAAACTCTGTGTCTAATCATTTTAAGGCTATGTAAAACTATATTACTTGTGTTTGCCATTTTATCCAACCCAATAATCTGTATATAATTATACACAGACTGGATAAATTCATAGTATTAAAAAATATAAAAACACATTTTTGAAAAATACCTGTTAAATTGTATGTGCATGCATATAATAATTCTATCAGTGAAACGCCAACATTTTAAGGCATAAAAATTAGACCTAATATTCTTTAACTCCTTGCACTTCAATACAAAGGTAAGGCAAATTACACAATGTACTTCAGTTGTTTTTTTATTTGCTGATGCATTAAAGACAATACAATATTTAAAACAAATTTGAATTTGGCTAGGGATGTACCATAAAACTTATTACAGGCAGGCACACTAGCTTCACCAATGCTACTTCTTTATTTGTAATGATTTCCTTCAATGAGGAACAAGGTTAATTTTTCTAAGGAACAATAGTTGAACGAATTTACTTCAATATATAACTGGTATTTGATTTTTTTTTTACTTCATAAAAAGGAAAGGTAAAGTTGGCAATGACAAGAACTGAACTTATAGCTTAAAATGATTAAGCTAAATAAATGCAGTCGAGCATATAGTCTGGCATTTCACCATTTTTGGCAACTCCCACTGCCTCTCCTACCCCAATAACAATAAACTTTTAAACACAAACCAAAACGATTAATCAATAGTATTTATTACTTCCTCAAGAAAGGCCAGTCTATGAAACACGAAATCAATCGTTTCTAAGAAATCCCAATAGAATGTATTACAAGTCAAATCAAAGAATTTTCACATGCAGATATCATTGAATAGATGAACAGAGGGGAGTACAGTGTTACAGAAAGACTATGTTGTAAAAAGAGGCTTGAAACCATGATGTAATGGGAACATCGAATAGCTAATGGTGATCGAAGAAGGACCAATCACAAATGATTTTCTGAAGGAAGATTGGAAACGGAAATCAGACGGTATTGATTTTCTTTTCTAGACATTGGGATCTGAGCTAGCAACGGATCTACTGAACTTAGAGAAAACAATTTACATTGCAGCCAGAAACAGAAAATGTTAGTTGATATGGTAACTTAACAGTGAATGGTCTATGAAAGACTGGAGCCATAATAACAATTAGCTCAGCTTTTCTTTCAATAGATAAACAGCAATCCTGACAAGAAATCTATACAAAATATCAACTTATAATTTGTAGATACATTATTTGTTGTCTTTATATTATCATTTAAAATTTTTTTGTCAGTTGGCTGATTTTCTTTCACAAACGTTAATCTCTGAATTGTACTAGCAAAATTAGATATCAGAAATTGTTTTACAAAGTCTAAAAATAATATAAAATTTGAGATTATTTATTTATACTGTTCTTTTAAATTAACATAATTACTTCATAACCAAAATCATTCTTTATAAATGCAGATGAGAAACTGAAAACTCAAAAGGAAAAATACTTAAATTTGAAAGTGATGGGGGCTATGAGAGAATCTGAAGAAAATACTGCTACTATAGAACATTCAACAAATACACTCAACTTAGAGATCTGTATTCTCCACTATTTAGTTAACTGGTTAGAGCTTGTAAGGGTTAAATTTTAGTTAGACATAGCAAAGTGCTCATGACAAAATACAAATCATTGTTGAAAGCATAGCATGACATAACTGCAGCTCTTGAATGGTGTACAGGTATATAGAAGGAAACAAATTTAATGTAAAATGTTTAATACCATCAATACATGGAAATGTTAAATTTTGCAGATTATTAAAGAATGGGAAGATTTAGTTCATATGATGTTTAGATGTTTACCTAATTCCATTTTTCAAATATAAATTAGATTACTGATCTTGCTGTTGGAGTTATGTTCTTCAATTTGAAAATAAGTGAGCATCCAATAAACATTTTTAAAAATTGAGAATAAATGAGATCATGTTGGAAAAAAAGAAATATAATTACCTCAATCAATTCTAAGTGCATGAAAATCTGATCAATTTTTATTTATACAATAGCATTTCTCTAAACGATAAAATAACGTGGAAATAATGCGATAAAATTATATCCTATTACAATAATGAAAAGATAGATAAAGTAAGCCTAATACTAGTTAAGATTTTCAACAATCAGATAATGTACAACTAAAACATATGATACATGCATACACACATACATTTGTATGTGGAATGCGCTGGAGAAAAAAGGTTGTATGAACTGGTAACCAACAAGTAAATGGGTTCTGAAAAATGATTACAGTATTTAGTGAAGTCATGCCTTTAAAAATATTTTGCCTATGGAAGAAAACATCATGATAGTTGCAGTTTATCTAAAGTAGTATAACATAACAGGCACTCTGCAACAATCCCAACTGGGAGCTGAGAAGCAATTTGAGCTAACATTTATATACTTAGAAAGCAAATATTTCTAAAATCTTGCTACACAACTTTTTTTCAGCTCTAACACTTGATAGTTATAAGCATATTAGTTTTCCACATTACTTATTCCTTAGTTCAGGTAAGATTTTTTGCTACTATAATTCTGCTTCTTTCATAGCTGTAATGTTGAGAAGTCCTTCCTTAATCTGTATCAAAACAAAATTTTAATGTAATATCCTCAGTAGAAAACTAACTGGTGCCACAAGGGAATCAACTCAAAGATTATACATTTCATTTGGTTCTCTTTGTTTTAAGGGCATGTAAAAAGGGAATCTAGCCACAGAAAGTCTGCTTTAAAGAACTCCACTTGACCCATGCAAGCAATAGAAAAGTGGATGCTAAATTATGAGGGCTTCACTCTGAAGCTTTTATATAGTAAAGGCATTAAATATCTTATGAAAATTTCATCCCATTCACATTGTTAATATCCTTGGGAAAGGCATAAAGATCACATTTCTATTCCCACTTCTCTAAAGTCAATATTGTAACATGAACAAAATAAAAAAAAGTAAAACTAAAACAGTCATAAAACAGTAGTGCAATAATAGTTTCTTTTAAAAGAGACCCAAACCTTTCTTATAAGATATAGTTAATTCAACCAACATTGGTACTATTATTGCCACTCAAGAAAAGGCAGCCTATGTGTTATTTGAAGTTGACAGAATAAAATGCAGATCTGAATTATCTGTACAAAAACAACAGATGTATGGATAAATAATTTATAAATATATAACTTCACTATAAACAAGAGTTGCTTAAATTTTTATAAAAATCACCCAGAATAAATGATTTAGGATAACTTGCCTGATATCTAAATATATGGATAGGGCACAAAAAAAAATTCCTTCAACAGATTACCAGAAATCATCTAAATGAAAATAAAACTCAGTGTACATATTAAATCTAAATCAAGAACAAGAATTTTACACAATATACACAAACAATGAAGATACAGAGAAGAGATATAGTGTTGGTAGTGGACATGATTTTTCAATGAGAGAATATTTATCAAAGATAAGGAATAAATTTTAGAAAGCAGGTTTGATTTTTCTGAAGCTGTTTAAAAGTAAGCAAAAATTAGAAAAGAGGAGATATTGCAGTTTTTTTTAGATAAATAAATAGCTAGTTTCAAGAAATTACTGAGTATACACAGTTTTTCTTTCAAAATCATCCCCCACATCCACTATTTTGCTCACAATCAACCGTTTAGGTTTTAGCCACTTCATACATTACAGCAGATTTAATCAAAATTTAGTAAGCATGTTTTACATTGCTGCTTCTACTTGCAGTTAAGATACAAAATCCGAACTTACCATTCTTCAACACCCCACTTCCCACCAAAAGAGTATAAAGAGGGTTTACATTAAATTGATAGAACAAATGACTGGGTAAAGTAGAGTGTAGAAGGATCAAACTTAAAGAGTTACAGGCTAATGTTTATATGTGTGTATGAAAGTGCTCCTGTTTCTTTGTCTGGGTTTCATGTGATAGTTACCAAGGAGTGTCTTGTCAAACAAATACTGTCATTTCTATAGTCAAACTTGACAGACTAAAGTTAATTGAAGCATGCTTCAGTTTGCCAATTCTGTGAGACGTGGAAGGTACAATGCAAGTAACTTTCAACCTTAAATCTACTTCATTTTCATTTGCAACAAAGTTGAAAATCCTGATTTGTAAAGATAGCTTGACACAGATGGAAGCAACGAATGGATAGCTGTTTCTGCTACTTCTAGGTAAGAATTGCACATGAAAGGCCAAAATTTTGTGACTGAATTCTGATCAAATACATCTCTTGCTTGCGAATCACTCTTTAACTCCAGGAATTCATCTTGACAGTCATCAGGAACTTTTACCATTAATAATTTGAATAGATTTTGCACTAAATCCAACTCATTATTACATAGTTCTGAAAATTATTGGTTAATTCCATTTTCAGTGCTGTCAAGTACTGCATAATTTAATTTTTTTGCAAATTATGAAAGCTCTTGGTTGTTACCAGCAGCAAGAATTGATAACAGTTTCTCAAACATTGCAATATTTTTAATATTGGCCTTTCTCTTCCAATTATCCAGGTTGCACATGAAGGCTTTCAAAGAATCGATGAATTTTTATGATGCTTATATTAATTACTTCCTTGTATTTGAAGGTTTAGTTTATTCAACTGCTCAAAAATGTCAACCAAACATACAATGTGCATACTGCATTTTTCATCCAACCTTTTAAAAAAATCTTCCACCTTTCATTGACATTCATAAACTAATTTGTACTCATATCTGAGCTCAGCAACTTGCTCAGTTATATATATTCTTTTGAAATCTGTCAAACATTTGTATGATAAAGAAGAGATTGATGACTTGCATCCATGTCAATACATAACTGCTTGTAAAACTTGAATAGAGGGCTCCTCCTTTGAAAGATTGACACTTTGATCCAAAACCTTCTCTAGTGGAGTTGGCATCATTTTTTGAGACCGGTTTCTGATGATGGGTCATACAATGAATCCCTTTCACTTTTGGCACTTGCTTTTTCACACAAACTCGAAATCCAGATTTTGTCCCCGACATAGCTAGTGCTCAATCTGTACAGCACCCACAGACATTATCCTACAAAAGATTTTCTGAGGCCTTGGTTTTAGTTTCAAGAGAACAACAAAGATATTCCGCTTTGAATGAACCAGGGTGAACATATCTTGCAAGCACCAGTAGCTGCAAACATAATGCCACATCAGTCAATTCATCAATTTGAATTGAAAATAAGCCAAATGTTGCTGAATTGATCTGCACAACTTGACCTTTGATGTCAATGGCTATTTGCTGATCCTTCTTTTAAAAGTACTGTTCGATAGTGAAATAACTCCAAGTTTCTTTTTTCTCCAATCCATTTCCCAATACAATTTCTACCATTTTAAGTTTGATCAAACTTCCCTCAATTATAGTGGGGTTTTTTTTTTCTGTTTTGCTACAACAGACAAAGCTTCAGTGATCTTTTGGTTCCTTTCTTGTAATACTCCTGTTGAATTCAGCTTCATCTTTTTGAGAGCATTCCCCTGATGCCTTTAAAGAAAAAAAACTTTCATCCTTGCTCGTGTTGAGGAGAAACATTCAGTCGTTGTTGCTTTAACGTTATTGATTTCAGAGAATCATTTACCAAATGTAGGTAACAAATAGCACATTGCATCCTTTCTTGTCTATAGATCATGGAAGCAAATTCATAGTAAACATATGAATCATTGTACCCTATTTTTCTTTAATACTCATGACGAGTTCCATATTCCATGAATAACAAAACATGAAGAGTCAAAGATAATTAGAATGTTTTCACTGATAAAAAGTGAAATTATTTAAAATGCAATATGGCTGGCATTAAAAATAGACATGGCCAGTGATATATACCCAAAAGATACATTTAAAAAGCATGGAGAAAATAGTCCACACTTAGCCCACAAATACTAAGGAAGCATAGCCATCATTCTGAGTACAAAAACAAACAATACACTCACTAAAACTTGAAAGCAACAGGAACTAACACCATAAATTCCTACTACCAAAGACTGTTAAAGAATGTTCAGAGAGTTGGTCAGGGGGTTCAAAAACCTCCAAGGGATTCTGACCAGAGCTGAACAATAAAATAACATGGACAAAATTTTATATACATATACACACTCACATGCATATATATATA
>NC_068991.1:42983339-42989037 GCF_001194135.2 Octopus bimaculoides | reverse complement strand
AGAGAGAGAGAGAGAGAGAGAGAGAGAGATACAAAGAGTAAATAAAAGAGATATAAATAGACAGTAGATAATTGTATTTTTTCAGCAATTTCTGTTTACTTTACTGTCATTGTTCTTGTTCAGTGTGTCCTATGGGAACTTGACTTCCTCTGCTCTCTGTACACTTATTTATTTTCTTGAATATAATACAACCTTGTCTGTAAATCAGCTACTTTGGACTGTATAGTTAAGGGGTTTGTCATGCACATTCAGATAGGCTGTTAACCCTTTTGAGAGACAATGTTTTGGTGTGTGTAGCCAAAAAGATCAAACATTTTTTTCCTACAGAGATACATCTATTGAAAGATGATCTTTGATTGGCTATTACACTTCAAAACCAACCATTCACAACAGTTGTTCCATCAGGCCTATGGATTGGCTGCAAAGTCCTTTCAGCTTCTATCATTTGGGTTGATCAATTGGTCGGGGTTTCCCAATAGGGTTAATCTGTGATTTCAATACCTCTGCTGGAACTTTGAAATCCCATCCTACTGGTTTTGATGAAGAACATTCAACTATTTGATCATCTTCAACTATTCATCAAATTAACATGTCAGTGGTTGAGTATTCACATGTACTCATAACATAATTCTTAGATTGAATCAGGATGATACAATATGTGACAAGGCTGAGCATTTAAATATTAAGCACAATCTATCTGGTAGAGGGGTTTCACCTAGACTTCCATGTACTAGCTCTACCCAAGGTCATGGTAAAAAACACTAGCCAATGGTACAATCCAGTGGGATTGAATTTGGGATTTCATAATTTCAAAGCAAACTTCTTAATTACTTGGTCATACTTAGATTTATGAAGATAAGGAAAAATTGACTAGTTCAAAATCAAATCCTGTCATTCATCCTGCTTAAGATAAATCAACCAATAATATACTAGGGTAGATTGACGAGACTGTATTTAGAAGCCACAGAAATAAACTTGTATGATAAAAGAAAAAAAGCTAAAAAAAAAGAAGCTAAAATGGAGGTGAATTCCATTTCATGATTCAAAGAATTGGGAAAATCAAGAGTGCTAAAAAACAGAAAATACTTTATACAAATTTGTACATATATGTAGTCATGTTGATGGGTTAGCTGGTTGAAACTTCAAAGTTATAGTCAGTACTTTTCTTGTTAAAGAAAAAAAAAATATATATATATATATATATATATATATTTATATATGTATATATATCTCCAAACTATATTAAAATGGAAGAGATGCAAGAAAAAAAGATAAGAAAAAGGAAAAAAAAATGTACATACTATTCCAAACCTACTTCTGATGTGCTTCATTTTAAATTGTTATAAAAATGTAATCTTGTTTAATTCCACTCCTAGATGGTTACAGGAAAGGATTAAAAATTTTTTTTTTTATTTCTAATCATTCAAAATCATGACTATATTTCAGTTTTATCTTAAGAATTATGAAATTTTGAAAAGTCTTTCAATCAAAAATGTGGATGATTATTCAAAACAATTTCCTCATTGTTTTTCTCATTCACACACACACACACACACACACACACACACACACACACACACACACACACACACACACACACACACACACACACACACACACAGTACACATGATTTCATCTGACTAGGTACAAGTATAACTTTAAAAATGAAGGATTATAGCCAATATAGTCAATGGCTGTAAATTATTGGCATAGATTTAACAATAAAAGAAAAAAAAGAATGAAAAGCTTAGTTGAATGACAGAAATTGAAATCTGAACAGTTAATTATTGAAAGATCAAGTAACAATAAGCTGGTACATTATAGTAAACCTGAGGCACACAAATCACAAACCAGAGAGATTTTTGCATTTTTTTCCTACACAGCTGAAAAAGTTTTAATTTACCCTCTAACAAACACTACCATCATGGGGTCACTAATTTTATGTCTTTAATTTTGGAACAGTATACAAATATCTTTCAAGTCCAATAGCACTTTTAAAGACCATTGTCACTATTAAAGATGGGATAAATTTCATTACTAGATACAATACTGGTCTATCTTAGCCAGCAATCTAAGATGATCTGATATTTACTTCCAGTAGCTTGGTAAAATGAGATGTTTAAAATGGTTTTAAATTACATCACTGTATAAAATAGAATTGCCATATAATTACCATATATAGAATTGCAATTCTCACCCCAGTTCAAAGTGAAGACCATCCCAAGCTAGTACCAACTGTAACTCTCTTGAATCTCTCATTCATGTAACACCCATAATGTAATTTCAACATTGTCTTTCTATCTTCTCAAAATATTTGACTGTCTCTCTCAGTTTTTATTCTATACACAGAACTATCCATTTCTTGTCATTTGTATGGGCCCATGCTCTGCTTGTCTCCACTTCCTCCTCTTAATATGGTTAATGATGTATTTTTAATTTAATCTGTAATCTACTGACAAATTTTTCTGTTTTGTAATTTCTAACAAGCATTTTTCCATACTGCATTATGTTGTTTTATGCTTCTATTCCATATTTTTCCTAAATGCCTATGTCACTGCTCCAGAAGTCGCTGCTGTCATACATGAGACCTCTTAATTTTTATAACATTAATTTACCAAAAAGACAATAGAATTTGAATTCAAGTTTTTACTATCTTCAAAGGGGTTGTATTTCACTTTTATCAGCTGTCCAAACGAATTTAGTCAGCTTTGGCCTCATAATTAACTTTCATGACTTCACATTTTGCATGGTTGTTGAACAGGTTTTGTATTTTCTTCACTTTTAGTTTTAGTCCTGCTATATTACTTTCTCTTCACAGTGAGGAATACGATCCCAAGGATTAGGTCTGGTTCATGAGCCATTCATGGTTTCAACATTCATTTATGGCATGAACTTACACTTGTATGGCTTAAGCTTTGAGATAAGCATATGACTACTAGCAGGATCGAAGTATCTCATGAGTGCTACAGGTAACATGGAATTCAGTACAACCTGTAGCATATTCGGGTCATTGGTGATTAAACCGGCACCCCTACTAGGCTTGCTTGCCTGGTGAGGAGGTTGCTAGAAACCCAGCAGGACTAAAAATAAAACCTGTCAAAAGGACAGATGAACCTTGTGTAGGCTCAATGACTATCTAGCATTAGCACAAGCCCTTAGAAATTTCAAGTTGGTGTCTGGTGTGCTGGAAGGCCACTGGGAGTGAGATACCCCTTACATTTTGTAAAAGCACGTCTCTAGAACCTGCTTCAAACCCAGGCCATGCCTGCTCCGATAACTGACAGTGACTTGATCATTGAATCCTCTGTGATGGGTGACAATCGACAGCAAGATGAGGTGCTACAGATCACACTATCCCAAAGTGTGAATGCATGTGACTGGGGATCACATGTGAACTAGTATTCTCACTGAAACTCTAAACATGAGCTCCACACCTCAACAGTGAATGACAACTACAGCTGACTGCCTGATGTGGTGAGCATTTGTGAGTCATTGGTTGGAGTTGGTTCAACCCACTTTAGGTGAATGCAAGTACAAGTACATATTACTTTCACTGTTCGGTTCATTTAACATTTGATCCAGTTTACGTGCATTATTTTGAGAAGAGGACCATGTTGTCAGTATAGCATAAATAACTTAAAAATGCACCATTTACATTTATTTCTTTTTCATCTTAGTTAAACTTTTTAAAGATGCTTTCCAGTGCAGCATTAAAGTGTTTGGGTGATATTATATCCCTTCATCTTATTCTCCTGTCAATATAGATCTTTTCAATTTTGGCGTGAAGTCATAGATGATGTACCCTGCTTATAGATTTTCTTAATATTCTGTATATAAGATTGATGTATTCCCTGATCAATAAAAGCTTAAACCACACCAACGATTCCAGAACTTATGGTTCAATAATTAGTGAAATAAGAGGATACAATTTTGTTTTTGTCACTAGAAAGATAGTAAGAATAAGTGAAGCCTATGCATATGTGCATGCACTTATGCATGTATTAAATGTTTCAGTATGTAATCATGACTACACAAATGTGCAAGTGTATGCATACAAGTATGTTAATGTAATGTATAACCTTGTGTATGTAAAAAAAAAAATCTTGATATTAAAAGCAGACATGGGATATTTTATTCCACTTAATTAAGGTATCTGAGTATTAGGAAAAAAAATCATAGATGTGAAAATTTGAAGAAATGCAAGAAAAGAGCTCAACAGTATGTACAGAGCAGAGATTTGACAAACACTAGATACACAGTGTAACTAACTGATTTAAGAGTGGCTGAAATGAAACCAGAAAACTGATGGGAGAGGCAGCATTCTAAAACAGGAGGGAAGAAGTCAAAAGTGGTCATGAGAAACATAAGCTATGAACACCTTTATAATCATACATATCAAAACAGTGCTTCATGGATACATAGCAAGATACATTTCAGTCTTCTGTGAAGACAAAGGTTAAAAGCTATTTTTGGTAAAAGGTCATTGAAAGTATTTAAACACTGATATTATGCTTTGATGTAAGATTACAGCAACTAATAGTACTTACTTCAATTCTACCAAACAGAGAATAGGCATTAATCCTAATCAGCATTACATCATCTCATTCTGTGGCATATTCAGCCATCGAATGGGATGTTTAAGGCATACACACCCAGCCATGTATATAAAGTATACATACACACACATATTCAGTAGTGATAACAAAAACATATACAGTTTTACTCATTTATTCAAACTCATACATCCCACTGCTGATATGGAGTTGCTTTGTTTCTATTTTGCAGAAAACTCAGGGTAGTAATGGGTGCAAGCCTCAAAAATGAATAAATATATGCATATATGCAGGATGTGGTGAATAAACTGTTGTCTAAATCACACAAAAATGAAAATAATAGTGACATCTCATTTTAACGGATATATTTACCAAAATTACATAAAAATATCTTGAAATACACAAGAGTAAATCTATTCAATAAAATCACCATTGGCTTCAACCACGGCCTCCAGACGACTTTGGAATCTCCTGCAACTCTTCTGGATGGTCTCCTTGTTTAAGTTGGTGAATGCTGCCATAATCCTTGCCTTCAGTTCATCTTTGGTGTGTGTTACAAGGAGTTTTGTTGGTCTCTCACTCAACTGTGCCCCACACATAATAATTATGGAGGTTGCAGTCTGAGGAGTTAGATGGCCAGATGTTAGGGGTGATGTAGTCGCAGAAATTGTCGCAGCCATGACTGGGTTTTCCTGCTGGTGTGCCATGGTGCAGAGTCCTGTTGCCAGACATAGGGTCTCCCAGAAGCCACCCTCTTGAACCAGGGCAGCACTACCTCTTCCAGGCACTTGATGTAGGCCTCTGTGTTGAGAGTGAGGCTGTATGGGAAGATGAATAAAGGGATAATGTTGCCATCACTAGTGATCACCCCAAACATCATGGTGCTGATTTTTTAAATTTTTATCATGTTTGATTTTTATCATATTTGATTTTTATCACTCTTGGTACATGTCCTCAGACTGGACACCCAAACACTCTGAAATGTTCATATTAGAGCTTCTGGCGTGAATGCCAAGTAATACAGCATGTTGTTTCCAAATTTTTGGCTGAGTGAATTGCATCATGGTGCATGTGTAAAATTAAAAATATAAGATGGTGACAATTTACTCATTGCACCATGTATATAGAATATATAAGTTTATTT
>NC_068991.1:42979365-42983169 GCF_001194135.2 Octopus bimaculoides | reverse complement strand
GGGTATATGTGCCTAAGAGTGTGTGTGTGTGTGTGTGTGTGTATATATATATATATATATATACTCAAAGATGTTTCTGTGCAAGTTTTGAGAATACGGTCACGAGAACTCTCAGCTTACAAGGAGTACATTGCCCACAGAATCTTTGCAGTGCCTGTCCTCACACCTATGTTTAGCCTTCTGAACTGGTCACTACAAGAATTCAATTCAATGAGATAGATGCTCAAACTTGCAAGCTGCTTAGTATTAGAGGAAACTTCAACATCAATGGAGATGTAGACAAGCTATACTTTCCACAAAGGATGGCAGCTGTGGTCTCAAATCTGTATTGATGTCATATGAAGCATGTATTGTGACACTAAAACAACGTCTGAGGAAAGAGACCAAGTTTATGACCATGAAGCCAACAATATAATTAGGATAGCGAATAAACTTGAGGAGAGATATGATGGGAGATATGAAAAAAGAGCTGATACAGATCTCTCCTCAAGGAGCATTGGCAAAATTTATTTATTAGAACAACTGAATAAAAAAATGGACCAGTTCACTGAGAAGATAGTACATGGATACTTGGCATGTAAAACACAAACCATAGAATGAACTGACCATGTCTAAAACTTGGCATGGAACACAGAAACGTTTATGACATCCCACTTTGAAGGCTACATCCATGTAATCCAAGAATAAGAGATCCCCACTAAGTACCTACATCACAAAAGGCAGAAAACATTGACAGACAACAAATGCAGGTTGTGCAAAACCAAGACTGAAGACATTAACTACATTATCACAACTGTGAGAGAATGTCTTCCAGACATTTTCTTCCTATGAGGAATGATGTGATGGCCAGAATAGTCTGGAACAGGATAACAATAAAGAAAACATCTACAATTGAAGTTGACCATATAGAGACCAATGTGTCAAAAGAATATTAGTGGAACTTAAAAATTAAAACAACCACCAAGTTAAAACACAACTAGCTAGGTATCACTGTGTGGGACCACAAAGAAAAGATATGTTCTGTTGTGGAAATCAGCTGCCCTATGGACACCAATGTGGTTAGAAAAACACAAAAGAAAGAGAATATTTATGGACCATCGATAAGTAGTTTGCAAATCCAATACCCAAGATACACTTCCAGCTTCATTCCTATTAGTATTGGAACAACAGGATACATACCAACTTATCTGGAGTCAAGTATGGCTGAGCTTGGGATCTTGGGAAGAAATCCAAATGCTTAATTCACATGCTACAAATAATGACAATATCTAGGACTATAAAAATTTGCGAGACCTTCAGATTTAAAGGATGTTTGTTAAAAGAAGATACTTTCTTTCACAACCTTGCTACCAAGTAGGTGGCCAGTCAAAATTTACTCTAAATTAAAGTGAGAAAAAGAAGAACACCCACACACAAACACATGATGCTTAGTATGGGATAGCTCTTGGAGGTATGTATCAAAGATCAGACTTGATGTAGCGTGATGGAAATTTTTAAAAAAAAGGACAAAAGCTTGTATGATGATTTTCAGAAGGTGAAACTTCTAAAGAAAAACCATTTCTAGTCAGTAAAGGCTGGTTTGAAAGGTTAAGAAGTGCTTCCATTTGTACAACATAAAAATGACAGGTCTGCCAGTGCTTATACAGAAGCTGCTACTGGGCAACTGAAAGAAAGGATTTAGTTCTAAAGGAGGCTACACATCAGGCCAAGTATACAATATTGACGAAACTGCACTTTTCTGGAAGCTTTTGTCTGCAAGAACTTCCTTGAATAGAAAAATCAACACCAAAAGTTAACATTTCCAAAAACTATTTGATGCAGCTTCTGAGAGGAAATGCTGCTGGTGATGTGAACAATGTAACAAGCTATCCAGTGAACTTTAATTTTGAAAATAGAGTATATTCTCAAGAATATAATTTCTTTGTTCTAATTATAGTAACTAACTTCAAGGCATATTATATGAGAATTTTTAAATTTATGCCAAAGGGTTGGAACTTATATAGGAAAGTGTAGAAATTTTTGCTTATAACAACCCTAATAGCAAACATAACATAAAAATTATAAGAGGAGTTTATAATGAACTTAGTTCCTAGATTGAGCTGTAAAAAGAGATGATGCAACATAAACAATGAAACAATTTTGGATAAGTTCTTCACCCCACTAAGATAGAAGAGAGTGTCTCTCATCTTCCTAGTAATTCTTATTCTATCACCATCACTACCATCCTGCACACAATAGTCAACATCTTTTGTGGTAAGGATGTATTCTTTCATGATATTATGAATTATACTGTGTATGTTTACAAATGTTTTTTTTTTTTTAACACATTTACAGTGGTCATATTGCTTATTGTTATTTCTTCACAAAAAATTTTAAAATGTCAGAATGCAATATCACATCATAATATAAAAATCAATGGGAAGATTAATTTCACGTTATGGGATTCCATGCTACAGCAAGTTTTCAGGAACGAATTACTTCCATGACAGAGGAGATTCATAGACACACACATGCTTACATCTATTATAGATTTTGTGATTCAGAAATTACCATTATTAAATTTTTCATGCACTTCTGTGCAACAATATTAGTTGTTGTCGAAGTTTCAGTCTCCTGCTTGACCTTTTATTGCCCTCTGTTCATCTAACAAAAATATCAATTGCCTCCGTTATTGATGTCTAGAGGAACTGTTTGAAGTACTTACCATGAACTAGTTAAAATATGCATAATGTATTTGTAGATTTTCAACTCAGACATGAATAATGTACACATGGTGTATATAGATTTCCTTCCAAATATCAAGGTTCTTTGCAGTATTAGCAATGATTTATCAATAATTAAATCAACAGTAATGCTGTTTCATGGAGTGATGATTAACCTGGTCTTGTAGTACGACTCATTTACAATTGGGCTATTCGAAAAAGATGTCCTGGCACACGACAGTATTTAATTTCTTGGCTGATTATCTGCTATTCAATCCACCTAGTCATCCACATTCACATTCTTAGTAAAATGTCTAAACTAATGTAAGTTTTCATGGGCTGCCTCATATGAAGCACTAAGAATGAGTTATTTAAAATATGCATAATCTATTTGCAGATTAATATTTTAAACTCAGAATAATGTGCAATAGAAATTTTTCTCTTAAAATCCAAGATTCAAAAGTTGCAATATTAGCATATATATATATATATATATATATATATATATATATATACACACACACACACACACACACACACACCATGCTTTTTTGTGTGTATATAGACGTGTGTACGTGCACGCGAGTATGTGCATATATTGATGTGTTTATGAACCTTTTTGTGCACGCGTGTGCAGAAATTATATTTTGGCGAATGTGGGGGTGTGCATGTGTGTTTCAAGCGAGTGTGGACAGGTATATGCACATAAGCACATGTATGTGGGTGTGCATATGCGCATGTGAATGTATAGACATGCGCTCATGCACATTTGCCATGAGCATATTTACACCTTTACTTTTTATCCTTATTACTCTTTTACTTGTTTCAGTCATTTGACTGTGGCCATGCTGGAGCATCACCTTTAGTCGAGCAAATCAACCCCAGGACTTATTCTCTGGAAGCCTAGTACTTATTCTATCGGTCTCATTTGCCGAACTGCTAAGTTACGGGGGATATAAACACACCAGCATCGGTTGTCAAACGATGGTGGGGGGACAAACACAGACACACATATATATATATATATATATACATACATACATATATACGACGGGCTTCTTTCAGTTTCCATCTACCAAATCCACTCACAAGGTTTTGGTCA
>NC_068991.1:42960472-42978437 GCF_001194135.2 Octopus bimaculoides | reverse complement strand
ATATATATATATATATATACACATATTTATATATATATATGTATAAATATATATATAAATGTGAAATTTAAACCCAAGAGAAAACTGCCTTCAACAGGCAGTTCTTACACGCTAGAAGTAGTCAAAATGACCAAAACCACATTTAAGAGCAATCTTTAAAAGGAATGAAAAATAAAAACTTTTACCTTATTTTATTCCAGTCAGACCTAAGTTTCTAAATTTTTTTAGCAAATAAAATAATGCTAGGCGAAATTTTTCTTCAGTTGACTGCGCCATAACACTATGTATATGTATTTATATATATGTGTGTATATCTATATATATAGATATATGTATATATATATATAAATGTACATGTGTGTGTGTGTGTGTGTGTGTATATGTGTATATATATATGTGTGTGTATACAAGTGCTACTCCTGCTTAGACATCTCGCACATCAACAGATGTAAAAATGCACCCACACTAACTCCAACTACCAAAACCCCACCATGTACCCTCTAGAAGGATCTTGGTTTCAAGGGCCATAGTATACAGAGTCACCCTTACACCATCCGATGGCATTATTAGGCACAATATGGGTATGACCACTAATGACTTCAAGGGAAGTTACTCCCAGCATATGCACTTGCTCAGATCTAGAGACAGAGAGAACTGTACTTCTCAGTCTTGTTTTCTCTGGAAACTCAGTGATCTCCAAGATGAACTACCCAGCATCAAGTGGACTACTGTCGACAGAGCACCACCATATTCACCAGGCGCCCCCAACTGCCAGGTCTGCTTCTGTGGAAAAATTGCATATCATCCAACAACCCGTAGTATGCATCAACGAGAAATATGATTTATTGTACTGCTGTCACCAGACGTAAGCCCTTCTGGCAAATTTCAGGCCTCTGACAGCTGACAACCTTGATACACCACGTTAGCACTAGCTACTACTTTGCACCACCTGCACCAAGGTCACCATTACCAACCAATCTCAGGAGCAGGACCGCCAATCCCCCAATGCTCACCAATTCCTAATGCTTACCAATCCCCAACTCGTCTTGCGCATGTATGCATGTGAATGTGCACACGCATACGTGCACACTGGTATGCATATGTACATGCATGCAAGTATATATATAAGTACATATGAATGAATATGCGTGTGTGTATATGTGCAGGTATGTATGTGTGTGTATGCATGCTGATGTGCGTGCTCAGATACAGATGTGCAAGTTTGCATCAATACACATATGCATGCAAAACCATATGAGCGTGTCTACACACCCACATATAGAACTATATACTTGCACATGCCACCCCTTCCTATTTCCCCCGCAACAACCTGACCAATTTCCTAATTGCCACGTGGTCCACTTTCTGTCCTCCATATGGTTAATTTTCTGTTCACTATGTGGTATTTTCCAACTAAGTGTTACCTATATACTGACATCAAACCACGACACCGTGTGGCCTTCTTCCACCAATCGCAGCCCATCTTACGGTAATAACTGTCAACTTCTGTCATTCAAATTCAAAATGGCCGATGACTAGCATCACGCTTGAAACTAAAGAGTACCAATGAATTTGAATTTGTTTTGATCCATACACACACGCACACACACACATGCATACATACATATAGCAATAATCTTTGAATGGAATTTATAAACATTTTAATACACACATACATAAATAAATACATGCATACATAAATATATACACACATAAATACATGTATACAAATATATATATGTACATATATATATATATATATATATATATATGTGTATATATATATATATATATATGTGTATATATACATACACACACACACACACACATATATGTATATACATATATATACACACACACGTATATATATATATATATATATATATATATATATATATATATATATATATATATATATATATATATATATATATTACACACACAAACGTATATACACATAAATCACCACCATTGCTTAATGTCTACTTTTTCATCCTTGCATCAGTCATACAGAATTTGTTGAGGTAGATTTTCTACAACCCTTACCTGTTTCCAAGTAATGTAATAATCCTCATTGTGAGACATATTTTTCACAGAAGATTGGAAATGAATGACTGCTTCCGTTAGAGTGACACTCATTTACAGCTATCATGCAACGTCAAGGCAAAGAGACAGTAACTCACACATACACACTCACATTAGCACATATATGGATGGCTTCTTTCAGGTTACATCTACCAAATCAACTCGCAAGGCTTTGGTCAGCTTGGGGCTGTAATAGAAAACACCTGCCCAAAGTGACATGCAGTTGGATTGAATCCAAAACCATGTAGCTAGGAAACAGATTTTCACTGCACAACCATGTCTGTACCTGCACTTACACACACAAAACTTTACCATTTCTTTATACAAATACACTATATGCAATATTGTTTGCTAAACAAGCTTTATTGGTGTCTATATTAAGGGCTATCACAAATATAAAAATGAGTACTTGAAAAACTAATATCAGCATTTCACGTTACATTCCTAACATCTACATTTGCAGTACTTTACAATTAACATGCTGTAAAATTATGACATACTCAAAGCAAAATCTGTGCCTTGAAGTTCCCAGCCACTCTTCAACACTGGAAATAAAATGCTACAGTCACATTTACAAAATAAAAACACAAAATTCCTTTACTCCCAGTCAACTTCTAGTCAAGGTCAAACTAACTGGTTGGTTGTACATAGCTGTGACAAGGTGGAGTGAGGGTTGGGGTTTGTACCACAAAATACTTCTATACAGAAAAATATTTTCTTCATAAACTTTATTTACATAGCATAAATCTTTTTCAAAACTATTGTTAGTATTGTCTACTTATTATCTTTCAATGAGTAAATGTTTCCTTGTGTGAGAACATTGAAAAAAGCCGAGTCAACAAACACTAGACAATGAGCATCTTATAAGAAGTGTAGGGTGACATATATAACAGTCTTCATTGGTAATAAAGGAAAAAGTCCCTGCTGACCCACTTCAGTAAGAATAGCTATGAAGGTTACTCATCATTATGTGTGTGTGTGTGTGTGTAAGCCATAGACTATCACTTTATTATCATGCTAGTTCAATAACATAGCTGTGGGTATCAAGCCGCAACGACTAGCTGAAGCTGAATTAACCCCCTAGAGAACAAAATAAACATTAAAACTCATTCTCCTTACTCTTTAAGGCACTGAACCTAGAGTGAGATGTCTAGGCTGTATGTGAACGAGGCATGCATGCAGAATGTTAGGGAATTGTTTAGCCCCAGTTCAGCCCTCATCAAGCAGACCCTTGATCAAAAGTATTTTAGCTCTAACCAATCTCTTGTTTTGTGTATCTAGAACTATAGTTCCTAATGTCTCGATTTTATAAGAACAGTAAGGTCTGATGTGAGGGAGATTTAAATGTTAACCTACCATGTTGAGTGCACGCAGGCTTTCTTGTTGGGGGCGATATCATCTGTCCCAGTGTGTGTGTGGTTAGAAATGACAATAGTAAGTCATTCTAATAAGACTTGATTGTAAAGATCATTAACATACAGAAGAGAGAAGAAAGCAATAAGATAGTCAGGCATGAATCAGCCAATACAAGAGATGAGAGATGGCTAGAACATATAGACAAATGACTTAGCTAGAGATTTTTGCATCAAGAATAGACAAAAGTTTGATATCAAGAGCACTAACATTGCTTTTATAAAAGTTCTTAAGATTAAAATATCAGTTGATTGTAACATGGTAAGTGCAGTTTGCAATAGTTCTGATTCTATAGAAATTGTGCTGATGATTGTAGAGAAGAGAAAGTGATACAATTTAGTGAAGGAAGTGGTTGCTTAAAAGGGTCTCTATCCCTTTGAAATGTTGAAAGTGAGGGTGATAGGTTGGTGATGAAGAAGATAAAGATCAAGAAGAAGAGTCGGTTTAGAGGATTTTGTATGTAAACAACACTGAACTGGAATCAAAATAGGAAAAACGTGGTGTATTTATCTGCAACAATGCAGCTTATAGATTTCTTTTAGTTAAAGGATAATAATAGGAATACCTGAGTCAGTAGAGATCTTAGCAAGAAACAAGGTCTGATGGTAATTTGGGAGTTAAGAGAGCTTGTCAAGCAATGTATATAGCCATCATTTGCTTTCCAGATGGATCACTCACTTTCTATGTCATAGGTAGTGTTCTTTGCTTCTACAACCTCACCGGACCACTTGGGAGTTATTTGTGTTGTGAGCTTTGTTTGTAGGAAGGAAATGGAAGGATATACTTAGGATGGTGCTATCAGTTATCTGCTATGAATGAGTCAAAGCTGAAATACATTTGATGCCAAAGAATGGCAAATAGTTGGTTGAAGGAACGTTAATTGTATGTAAACAAAGAACAGGGAAGGATATAGGAAGATATCTAACCTTAGAGTTAGATTGTTAAATGTTGGCCTCATACAAGATTGGAAAGTGTGATGATATACAGTACAGAAGACCTATAAATCCAAGTTGATACAGAAGAACAGAGATTAAAATGAACACAAACTTCTTTCCACAAAATTTCTGTATAAAACTGCTTTGGCAAGAGTAGATACAATCTTTCTTGCTTTCTCTCTCTCTTCCACCCACAAAACCCTTCTCTCTACTATACATACATACATACGTACATAGCTTTCAGGCTGCTGTGAAAGCTTTTCAGGACAGATTAGTTAATAAATCAATATTATCAAACTAAGCAGGTACAGCAGCTCAAGAGTTTTATCAATAATTTTTCAAAATATTCAATTTTTTAAACAGCCCACTATCAAATGAAATTTTTTTTTAAGTAAATATTGAGGACAACTAGCATACAAAATTATTTTCCACTGCAATAGACATTTCTTTTTAAAAAGAGAAAAAAAAAGGGGTGCTATCAGACATAACTGCTACTGACTAGCAAGCAGCATACAACAGTAGGATACTGACAATACCTTGCAACTTAAAAACAGTAGTTTGGAAAGAACATCTGATAGAAACAAAGCAATAATAAAAACAGGAGTATATATAAACAAATAAATACAGAATCTATAAAAAGAAAAGAAAAATTTACTAGTTGACAGCTCTTATGTTAACTGCAATCAAAATGTAAAAAGAAGCTGGGCACTAATATCGAAAACTAATATGAAATGCTATGTTAAATTTCAGGTGGCTTGGAACTAAGAACCTAGAGTCATTGGACTAGATTCTACAAATTCAATTGCAGAGAATTTAAAGGCTTAAAAAATTCAGAACAACACTTCCAATTGTGAATCAATGATATATTCTGTTCATCCAAAAATATTTTAGATTCTAAACAATTTAACAATTCAATAGAAATGACAAAGACATAAGGTAATAGTATATAAACAAAGTAAAATCTGGAATCTAAGTTGGCGATGGTTTGCAATAAATAGTCCACAGGAAAGTTCGTCTATTTGATAATCAAAATAAGTTTGATTTTTACTTGAATCATCATGGATGTCAGCTTTACTGTAACAATGCTCTTTGAGATCTTTGATTCACTAAGAAAATATTTTCAGGTTGGCACATTCCTTGCTAGCAACAATGACATACTAATGAAAGCAAATGAGAACTACAGGAAAAAAAAAACAAAACAAACCCATAAATAAACCAACTATTTTGTAGTTAATTAACAGGGAAACTAATTTAAGTTGAATTCTAATAAAAGAAAAAAAAATCCTTAGATTCCAAAATTTTACAACACCCTTTAATGATTTAAGCTACTAATACTTTAATGTGATGTATCATTTTAGAAACTATTGCTACCCTCTACTAAAAAGGAAACTACTAACAGTGACAGCAAAAACAAACTATGAGAAATAGTGTGAGAAAATTAGCTCCTCTTATAGTCTCTTAGTTTCAGCAATTGTAAGTGGTCTTATGGAACTAAAATCTTTAGCTTGCAAAAGAAATTTCTGGAAGAATAAAAAATTTTTAAAAAAAAAAACGAGAGAGAGAGAGAGATATGGGGAAATAGTAGGATAGTATGTTTATAACTATTTTCAAAACAATTAAAAAGATAAAAGATTCTTTAAATTTCAAATATTTACAAGAAATCCAATACAATTTCATGTTGAAAGTAAAGAATATTTGTTATTGATCTAATTAAAACAAATAGCAATTAAAACAATACATACTAAAAGAATGAACATTTTTTTAAACAAAAAAGACATCAAACGTAAACTCAAAGAAGCAAATATTTACAAAAAAGATTCTATTTCCGTTCAAACTCTTCAATTATAATAAAATTAGAGAAAGAACTGAATTTGTGAGAAGCATGTTGTAAAGTAAATTAAAATTTGAACAAAGGAAGGCTTATAGTTTCAAAAAAGATTCACCAATACTCGTGGACAGTAGGATGAAGGAGTGAAAAACAGAAAAAAAAAAAGACTTTATATCCCAGAAGTGCCAACTTTCAACAATTTTGTGACTACATTTCTAATGAAATACACTTTTGTATTGGTTTCAGACATTGGATTGCAATCATGCTAGGGCATTGCTTTAAACGATTTTATTGACCAAATTGACACCCAGAATTTATTTAAGTCCAGCATTTATTCTAATCAGTGTCTTTTCATCAATCTGCTAAGTAGTGAAAGAGTATACAGTCAATGCCAGTTGTTAAACAGTGTTAAGAGAAAGGCAATTTATGGAGAGTAACAAATACAAGTCACACATGAACTTCTGTGTAGCAGCTCTGTCTACCAAATTCACTCATAATATATTGGTTGGTCAGGGCTTTAGCAGGAGACACTTGTAGGATTAAATCTAGAAAACATGAACTGCATCTTCTTTAACTCTTTAATATTCAGACTATTGCCAAATGTAATGCATTATCTCATAACTTTGAGATTTCAACGGTGTGATTGTTTACTTTTAGAATGATATTGTCAGGTAGATGTGAGAGGCAGGATCTAACCAGTTTGAACATAAAACAGACATGATATTTGGGCTGGATATGGCTGGTTTAAATGCTAAAGGGTTAAAGTAATTCTCTTCATAATCAGTTGTTCTATAACATTCAGTAACTTTCATAACTTAGCTCTGTAGTTGCTTCTTTTGAGAGCATCACTTTTGCCTTAGTAACAGTTGATGATGATACTGCTATGCCAGTCACTGGATGTGACACTTTCTTGCACTCCCTGACTGACTATGCAAATGACTAACACATGTTCTACTTTGCCAGATATTTTCAGCAATTATCCCTAAAGGTTCTGCTACTTTCCCTGCCTTCATATTCATAACTGTGTTTTTGACTGTATCACTGTCAACTTGGCTCCTCCGTTGAGTCTTCCCCCACCCCCTTTCTCTCACTCCTCTTGTAACATTCTGATACATCTTTCTTCTCAGCATCAGTGATGACAAGTATGCTGCTATTACTCTGTCACTTATTGTTTCCCATTATTTTGATTTACATTGATACACTGATTTGCAATGTGGAACATCTCCTGCTTCTAATTACTTCATTACAGAAACAAATCTTTTATGTTTAGCTTCTCTCCTTGCTAAGTATACTTGATATCTAACTTAACTTCTAGTTATGATATTGTTCCTTGCTCCCCATTTTCTCCCTAGGCTGCTTTCTTAGCTTTACTACTATTGAGCATACCACCTCACTATCAGGTCACTTTATACTTGGCTGGCACCTGCTCCATAGATTTAGACTGTCTTTTCAACTTCCAATCATCCTTTATGTTATAAGTTTATCTCCTCTTACTGTGTTATATGCATTAACTAGTGTTTCCTTAAACCTTTGTTTCGGTGAAGATATACTTTTCCATACCTCTCTCTTCAGGCTCTTATCTTAAAGAGATTAATCACCAGTCTTTGTTGTGTGGTACATTGTTCAATGACAGATTTCATATCTATAGTAGTTGCATATCCCATTTCCTGATGTGTATGAAGTCTATTTGATTTGCATATTCGTTTGACTTGTTGAACAAGTGGCTGACAGGTTTCCTGAAGTTAGTTTCAAATGGTTAGGCTATTTGCATCGTTGAACACCAAAAGCTTTAATTCCTCTTTATTCCTTGTACCATATCCATAACCTTCGAGTACATTGGTGTAGCTCAACATGTCAAAGTTAAAGGCTATGATAATAAATTTGCTGTCATTTGCTATTGAAGTAATTCATCGTCAGCATCATCATTGTTTAACGTCTGCTTTCCATACTGACATGAGTTGGATCGTTTGACTGAGGGCTGGCAACACAGAAGGCAGCACTAGGCTTCAATCTGATCTGGCAAAGTTTCTACAGCTGGATGCCCTTCCTAATGCCAACCACTCAGAGTGTAGTGGGTCCTTTTTACATGCTATCGGCATGAGGGCCAGTCAGTCGGTACTGGCATCGACCACGCTTGAATGGTGCTTTTTAAGTGCCACCGGCATGGGAGCCAGTCAAGCAACACTGGCAACAACCACAGTCAAATGGTGCTTTTTATGTGCCACCAGCACAGGACCAGTCAGGCGGCATTGGCATCAACCATGCTTGAATGGTGCTTTTTACATGCCACCGCCATGGGTGCCAATCAGGTGGTACTGTCATCGGCCACGACAATGACTTCACTTGCCTCAACAGGTCTTTGCAAGTGCAGTTTATTGCCTAATGATTGAAGGGTACTCTTAAATGGGCCGGTTACGCTGCACTGGCATAGGCCATGGTTACGGTCTCACTTAGCTTACTGGGTCTTCTCAAGCATAGTATATCTCCAAAGGTCTCGGTCACTTGTCATCACCTCGGTGAGGCCCAACGTTTGAAGGTTGTGCTTCACCACCTCATCCCAGGTCTTTCTGGCTCTACCTCTTCCATAGGTTCCCTCTACTGCTAAGGTGTGACGCTTTTCCACACAGCTGTCCTCATCCATATGCAACACATGACCATACCAGTGCAGTCGTCTCTCTTGCACACCACATCTGATGCTTCTTATGTCCAAATTTTCTCTTAGGGCACTTATAATCTCATGTATGCACACTGACATTACACATCCAGCGGAGCATACTAGCTTCATCCCTTGCAAGCTTATGCATGTCCTCATCAGTCAAGGCCCATGTTTCACTGCCATGTAGCATGGCTGTTTGCACACAAGCATCATACAAGCCCTTTGTCACCAGCAGAAGTAGGAGCTCTCTGAACTTTGCCCAGGCTATTATTATTCTAGCAGCTACACTCTCAGAGCATCCATTCCGCTACTGACCGGTCACCTAGGTAACAGAAGCTATCAACTACTGTTTTCTTCACATTTTCAGTGTTTATTGCCCCTGAGCATTTGTCACACACAAAAACTATCTTCCCAGTTAGTCTTCCTTTGATATTGCTGCACCTCTTATGTGTCCATAGCTTACACCGGGTACATCTTATGGAGTTTCTATCTACACCTTTTCTACAGATCGAGCAGGGCCATCTACCTGAAGGGATTTGTGATTTGTCTGCCTTCCTACTTATTAACACTTTGGTTTTTGCTAGATTGACTCTAAGGCCCTTTGATTCTAGACTTTGCTTCCATACCTGAAACGTCTCTAGTTCAGATAGTGACTCAGCTATTAGAGCAAGGTCATCAGTATACAGAAGCTCCCAGTGGTATCCTGTCTTGAATTCGTCTGTTACTGCTTGGAGAACTATGATAAGAGGGTCTGAAGATAGACCCTTGGTGGATCCCTACCTGGAATTCTTCACTGTACTCGTTGTCAGCCCTCACCTTACTGACAGCATCCCTGTACATGGCTTTTACAGCTCTCACTAACCACTCATCTATTCCTAGTTTCCACACTGACCACCAGATAAGGGATCGGGGGACCCTGTCAAAGGCTTTCTCCATGTCAACGAAAGCCAGGTACAGAGGTTTATCTTTGGCTAGGTATTTCTCCTGCAGCTGTCTTACCAGAAATATAGCATCAGTGATGCTTTTCCCTTGCACAAACCCAAACTGCATCTTGTCTAGACTGACACTCTTCCTAATTAGTTGGGCTATGACCCTCTCTGTGACTTTCATTACCTGATCCAACAACTTAATACCTCTGTAATTATTCATATCTAATAGATCACCCTTACCTTTGTAGAAGTTGACTATGGTGCTGCTACACCAGTCATTGGGTATGGCTCCGTCATGTATCACCTGATTGACTATATGGGTAACTAGACTATAGCCAATACCGCCTGATATTTTAAGCATCTCTGTGGTGATTCCCTGTTTTCATACCCTTAATTGCTTTATCTACCAAGGTACTGTCAATTTGGATAGCTGTTCCCTCTGTTGGGTCGACATTCAGCAGACTCTCTTTCTCCCATTCATTCTCTTCATTTAGCAACCTTTCATAGTGGCGTCTCAAAGTCTCTCTCCTTGCAGCCTCATTAAATGCAAGTGAGCTATCATCCATCTGGACACATTTCTCTTCTATGAGATCACGATTCTCTCTGACACACTGTCTTGCAACACTAAACACATCAAGTCTTTAGTCCTCACGATGCAGAACACTGGCAAATTTTTTCTTCTGCTTCCCCTCTGGCTAAGTAAACCTGTCTCCTAGCTTCCCTTCTGGGAATCTGAGACAATTCCCTATTACCACCATTCTTCCAGTCCTTCCATGCCTGTTTCTTTTCCCTAATGGCCCTGTCAACTACATTGTTCCACCACGTTACCTTAGGTTGAGAGGGACTTTTCACTATCCATAGATCTGGTCAGTAGCCCTCAACAGGTTGTCTCGTACAAACCTCCAACTGTCTGCCACATCCTGTGATGCTATATCCCCCTCTATTTCGTCAAAAGCTTCGAGTAATATGTCTCTAAATCTCTGTCCATTTGCAGGATCCTTCCCTTCTTCTTCATGCTGGTTGTCTTCTGGGCATCCGTTTAGCCCTGTTCCTGAAGTCACTAACTACTTATCTATGTTATGGAGTGCATTCTTCACCTGGGAAGGTTCTGGCATTTATAAGTAGCCATCTTTCCTGTTTCTTGGCGAGGATGTAATCAATTTGACTAGTGTGTCCACCAGATCGGTAGGTGAAGTAAGAGGAAATCATAGAAACAATTATTTTATTCATCTTTCAGTTCTGATTGGGATGCATATGCAGAAATTGCTGTGGCCGTTGTATTGTCTATGACAAGCTTAAGCTTAGTTATTCTATCACATACTACAAATTATTTTTATCTAACCATTTTTCTGGCATCAAAATACCTACTCCAACAGTCCAGCACTGTTATATACCCACAAGATTTTATACTCAAGTTCATTGTCTATGAAGAGTAGATATGTGCTTACATCTCTGCAATATCCTCAAACCTACCTTGCATTATACCATGAAATTTTGCATTTGACAAGAGAAGTTTGGGTGGAGAGTGGGTTGTTTGATGTTCATTTTCTGCATTTAAAAAGAAAAAAAATTGATTTTCAGATACAGTTTCCATCTAGCCCTCTACTATTATCTGCAGTGGTCCCTTGTATACACAATTTTCATTTTTGTGGCTGTCATGATTTTGCTATGGTTTATTAGCTGGATTCCCCATTCCTGTTACTAACCAGTTTACAACATGGATTGAGTACATTTTATTGTGCTACCAATACTAGTAAAGTTGTCTTTTAGGATTAAAAGTATCCTCTCAATATTGCCATATTTAATTCAGAAGTACTACCCTCCTCGACAGGTTGCCTTCACTGTGGCTTGTGACATCTATGTTTCCCTTATTCACAATTTTAATGATATTGTTGTTCTAGTCAAAATAATTTTTTGATTATTAAACTGCTATTTGGAATATAATTAAACAAAAGATTCTTACATAAAATTATGAAGGACAGTTTTAATTTAAAGATGAGCATTAAAACAAGCAATTTGATATCATATAATCAATAGCATTTTCAGGTGGTGGAGTTGGTTTCAAAATGGTTAATCTGATGCAATACTTCTTCATTATCAGCAACATCCTAACCCCTACAGTGAGACAGTAAAACTGACAGAAGAAATCTAGAACAAAGAAAAGTATATTATTAGATAGTGAAAATATACCAGAAAACTTAGTTATTGCTAGTAGTTTTTAACAGCCTGGGTGTCAAAATAGTAAAATTGAAGCTGATAATGATTCAGAAAAACTTTTCTCCCGCATCTGGTGCTTTCAACAGTAGCAATAAACTTGGTTCTCATGAGTAGAGATGTTGAAAATGGGAAGTTAAAGGATAATATGGAAGGAGTCAGTTTATTAGAGAATGAAAACAGTTAAAGTTGAATGACGGAACATTATGTTAGCTGTAATAGTAGCAGACATTAAAATAAATTACTTATAAGCATTAGTTAATGGGGCTATTCACCTATTGGAAAATATAGCTGATTGGGAAATCTCAAGCCAATGGACTATCACACTTGCAGGAGATAAATAAAATATTGATTAACTATGAGTAAACAACAGTTTGGATGTTTATTCATTCATAGCATAACTGTTTCTGTATTGTCTTTAGCGACAGGGTGGGTCTAGATGACATTTTAACCAATCAATTTTTCAGCTTTTATCAGACTTCTGCTCTCTCAGAGAGGCTTCATCTTTCCTTTTATTTGTAATTCTAGTATATTATTTTACAACTGCACATTTCCCATATCAGCTAGAAAAAATATATATCACTTATATTAGACAAAGAATAGACCTTCATATATTAGTCAACTGGCATAGCAGAGACATTATATATTAACTGGGGAGGGAAAATGAGAATGGAAACAAAACAGTCAGAATGAACTATATAGATTTTTATCCCAAAGCTTCATATAAACTAATTGTGTGCATGTGTATGCATGTGCATCTACTCTTTCACTCATTCACACATCATTTTTACAGCTTTTTTTCCATGCTTAGTTTCTTAAATGGATAAGTTCACTTGAATATCCATAAGGATGTGTTCTAAAATTCTACTCCCAGCTTCATCTAGATGTTTGCGTACTCCAAACTGTATTGCTATAAAATATAGACATTCACAACATTCTTTTTGTTTCATAAAGGAGTGTAAAATATTAACTTTAAAAAAATGTTCTGAATGATTATCAACAACAGTTGAGTGGTGATCATATAATTCTTGTTCATTCCCATAAACAACATATGGTGGATTTGGTCTTGAAAAAATCTTATTAGTGAAAATGTCCAACAAGCAGAGGTAATTGGAAAACTTCTTTTGGTACATAGCATGCAAAAAGTTTACAACTAATAAGATTAACAGTGCAAACAAGATGAAAGTTCAACTTGGTAGGACTTGAAATGAGAAGCAGATATACTAATATATCAAATAATTAGTCCAGTGTTTTTAACTCTGCATTAAAGTTCTACTTTGCACAGGAAAGCCTCCTGCTGTAACACATTTACATCAATACAGCATGGTTATTATCTAAGCTACAGCTGAGTGTATGGCTGCAGAAAAAAAACTAAATTTGCCTTGGACTGTATACAATCAAGACAAAAGACTAAGGTATAATCTGAAGATACACTGGTACACAATGACTTCATGGACCATTGATAACACCTTCCCTTCTTGGAAACATTAATATATATAATATATATATTTCAAGATGTCCTATGTCTATAAATCAATCTCAAGAATTCACTGATTAATTAAAATTACACATATGCACACATCTGAAAAAAATCACAATGGTCAACATGAGAGAAAAGAAAAACAGCTGCTAAATGCAGAAAATAAAAGTTTTAAGAAGTGCTGAGAGGAAGACCAATTTGAGTGCCTTGAATGGCTGAAAATTTTGGGGAGTAGATTAATGGAAGTGTATTGATGGAGGTGACTAATAGAGTAGGTCTTACAGTTCTCAGGACACACCAAAATATCTGAGGGTTTGACCTGAAACAAAACTTTACACTGACAGCTGCTAACTGGAACAAAGCTCAATTATGCTACACACTATTTTATTTATTATTTACATATCAGGTATGGAAATCCCCACCTCAAACCATAACCCCATATAGTCATCAACTTGACAGGAAATTTTTCACCCACCATCCTCAGATCTAACACTAAATGGCATCCTTTTTCACCTTTTACTGACTCAACAAATCCCTGCTCCACCAAATTGTCTCACTATGACCAAAGCCCCACTCAAAGCAATTCATAGTATCACTGTCTCACCTTTAGGCAATATATGAAACACTTTTCCTAATCTTTCTCCAGAATATATACTCCTGAAACTAGCTGCAAATGTATTACTTTTACCCACCAGTCTGTATGAATTAAAATAGGATACTAACCTCAGTTAGTTACCCCTACCTCCTTACAGTATCTCTCATAGTATCTTTCATACTTACAAAATACAAGAACATCAGTATCACAGAGCAGATTTATATTTTTAATGTCTATGATAAATAGTATCCATATTAAGAAAAAATTAGTAAATGACACTAGTGTAGCCGTACAATTGATAAATTAATATTCTCATAATATACACAGAGGTTATTTGAGCAAATGACAACTATTCACCACCTGGTTTTATTACTGAAGGTAATCCTCTAAAGAGGTCACATTCTATTTTGATTAGCAGATCATACAGCCAATCTAATTTAAAGAAATATATCAGCTTAGAGAGATATACAACAAATGGTATGCTGCAGATTTAAGTAACCAGTTTCTTAAGCTAGCAGTTTTTATTTGTTTTGCTTTTACTTGGCCTAAATGTAGTAATTAAGCAAACCTCTTAATCCAAATCAGTCAGTATTTCATAGATTCAAAGAAATGAGTCACAATGTTTTTCTTTTATTCCAACTAATAAAGGAGCTTGTTTACTTTTAGTAGAGTATAAGGTAAATGTAAGAGGCCATATCTGGTTGGTTTTAACATAGACAGGTAGAATATTTTGGCTACATATAACCGGTTTAAATGCTAAAAGGTTAAATCATAGTTAAAAATGACTAAAATGAACATTTTGAAACATTTGTGAGGAAGAAAAGGGAGAAGACAAAGGATAAGGAGAAAAAATAGAAGAGACAGCAAAGAGAGAGAGAGAAAGAGAGAGGGAGGGAGGAATCAAAGGAGAGGAAGTAAGTAAAAGGAAGGAGGGACAGAATGAGTATAAAAGGAGAGATATATAAAATTTTTGTTTGTAATCTAGTTGAGAGTAGCCATGAAAATATACATAAACTTAATTGAACTGCTTTTAGGAAAAGCTTACCAGCTGAGGCATGTGAATAGGGAACTTGTTTAGGGGGTCATGACTTTCACAGGCTCCACACTGATAGGGAAGTGCTTTGTTCAATATGGAGAGAAAGCAGTTGATTAAAAGTCAATACCATGTTGGCAGGACAGTATGATTACTGAAAAACTGACAGTGTATTCAGATGGTAAGTGTTCCAAGTACACAGCTACAGCAAAATTTTCCCTCAAATGAGTTATGAAGGGAGCAAGTGCTAGAAGAAGCTTACAGAGAAGAAGAAAAAATACATTATGAAATATTGCAGTGTGTGTGGGTGGGGTAACATATTTTTCCACTTTTGACAAAAAGTGTAGGCGTGGCTGTGTGGTAAGAAGCTTGCTTCCCAGCCACATGGTACCCAGTTCAGTCCCACTGTGTGACACCTCTGGCAAGTGCTTTCTACTATACTCTTGGACCAACTAAAGCCTTGTGAGTGGATTTGGTTGACAGAAACTGAAAGACCATTGTGTATGTATGTATATATGTGTATATATATTATCCATATATGTGTGAGTGTGTCACCCACCACCGCTTGACAACTGGTGTTTGTATGTTAACATCCCCTTGACTTAACGGTTTGGCAAAACAGACTGATAGAATAAGTACTAGGCTTAAAAAATAAGTCCTGGAGTTGAGTTGTTCGACTAAAACTAAGGTAGTGCCCCAGCATAGCTGCAATCAAATGACTCAAACAAGTAAAAGAAAAAGAAAAGAAAAGAAAACACAACAAAAAAAACCCAAACCATAAACTACAAATTTCATTATCTACAACTGTACTACCAAGTTACATCATCAATTTTCTTATGCTGGTATGAGTTGGATGAACCTCATGTATTTTAGCCATTGCCATAAGTTTTGTCAACTGACACACAGCAACAGAGAAAAACCAACTGTTATTGTGTGTTGTTATTTTGGGATGGTTTTCACAAATGGAAGCACCTCCCCAATATTTACCCAGCCCATGTTAGTATATTTTATCATGCTACCAGTACTTATGAAGTTCAATTAAACCCTCCACTGCTCTATGTTGTCTCCATTCATTCATTTCTGTTGTGGACTCTTACAATTATATGATTTTCCAAATAAACCATTTTACAGAGTACACTGAGTGCATTTTACTCTAACCAACACTAGAGCAATGTATATTAGACATACTAAAGTGATGTATATTTTTTTCTGCTGAGGCACTGGATTCATTTTTGAAAGAGATGGTGTCTGAATGTGTTGAGACCAGGTCAGCTTTGAATAATTTGTGATTCTTGAGATTATTTCCCTTTTTTATATGGAGCTGGTCTCATTTACTATTTTGATAATTGTAACACATCTTCTAGAGATGAAGATTATTTTAATAAACCAAGAATTTATGTTGCATGGCATTTGATATGCCTGTAGTTGTCTCTGTCGTTCATATACATGCTACTGGCCATTTTGAGTTATTTCTCTTAGTTCAATTTTGTTTAATTTATAATAGCATAAAGCAGGAGAATATCCTGAGCATGTTTTGAACTCAATAATGTTGGTAACAATAATTGTTTGATAATACTAGAGAATGCTTAGTGTGTGTGTTGATGTGTGGTGTGTGTGTTGGTATACACACTTGCATGTCCACAAGTGTGTATGAAATGCACAAGTAATCTAAGTATACCAGGGGCGTTTATGAACCTTTTAACAAAATATGCAGTCTTGGAATTTTAATTGTTTTGATATCAATTCACCTGAGACTGCTGCTGGCTCTATAATACCATTTCATATTTTAAAATGATCTAAATTAAAACCTTCCACCAAAATTTCGTGTTAATCAAAGTTCCAATCACCATCTTAATAATGACAAAGTACTAAATTCTTCAATATTTTCAAAATTAATTGGAACAAAAACAGTGTATTTCAACAGAAGTATGATAACAAAAGTGTTACTATGTATAATTCTAAGTAAGAATTGTTGCAGGCTTACTATGGTTAGCCAACATTTGCTAAGAGCGAAAAGTCTTTTTGAATAAAATACAGTTTTTAAAATCATTTCCAAACTGAACCACAACAATTTTGTAGAAAAAAAATTCTAAAAATTGAAAGAAAATGTATCTAAGATTTTCTAGTTGTCCTTTAAAACCATTTTCTTAGTAAACAGATCTAACATTTCCATTTGCAAACACACCTCTTAAAACATTTTAAAGTACAAAGTAGTTTTAAAAATTATTTCACAGAGAACCTTTCTATTACAATAGATTTTAGAGAAAAAAAAAAAAAACCTCAGAAAAGCAATCTATTTAAAAATAACTCTTGGTTAAGGATTAACTAAATGTAACCCTTTCATTACCTTTTATGAACAAATCAAGATGGGTAACATTTATTTTACTCTATTTTGACTTCCAATACATATTTAATTCTGAAGCAAATGTCCTATTTTTAATATGAATTGTCTTCACTTTTCACACCCAAGCATGAAACTAGCATCACTTTATTGACCGAAAAAATGACAAAATTGCAAAACCAACTAACTGCAGGGCAAATGATTTAACTGTAAATATAGAATACAATTTTGTCAAGTGCTGTGTAAACTATTGAGCTTATTTGAATCCTCCCTTGTTGGATTAATATTTCGTTTAGCAAACTGAGAATGCAATTAGGCACAATAGTGTATGTCCTGCTGTCTCTAACTAGAGTTAACTCATGGTGCATAACATTATCAAAATCATACTAACTATAGTTGAATTCTTACTCTCTTTCTACTTCCATCTCAATAAGCATCATACATAAACATTACATG
>NC_068991.1:42945271-42960131 GCF_001194135.2 Octopus bimaculoides | reverse complement strand
GTTACCGGCAAGGTAGACGTTTCAAAGTCACTGTCTTGTGGTGCTATCAGTGATAGCATGGTAGATAAGTCAAAGGTAATAAGACATGGAATACCGCCACAACATAATTGTAGCGACAAGAATATTAGTGCCAATGATAACGTACAAGTGGACTATGATATAAACAATTCACAAGGATAACGTTGAAAAAAAAAAAAATTTTTACAAGAAAATAAACAATTCATGCAGATGACATTGAAAAATTTTTCACATGGAGAAATTAAAAACTCCACATTTTTGCTGTACATATTTTACAAAAATATCTGTAAGATTATGGAAAACTTGTTAGAGGATCTAGTTGGGTCGCAAAAACAGCAACAACAACAAATGTTACAACAAATGAAGTTGGTTACAAAACCGGAAAATACGTTTTTGCCAGACCATGTAGCAAATTCAATAAATGAATTTAAGCATGACCTGAAAGAAGTCACTGTTGAGGCATACTACTGAAGATTTGAACAAATTTTCAAAAACGAATGCCAAAACTGGACAGCCAAAATGAAAACGCGTCTAATTCTGAGGAAAATGGCGACGACAGAGCATTAAAATACTGTAACTTTATATTGTCTAAAAAAGATTCTCACATAAATTTTACGGACACAATTGACATTTTATGTAAAGATGTTCAGTGAAAACAATATCGGTATTCAACACGTTGGAAGTGTTTGAACATGGAGAAAAGTGACGACAAAGACTTTACCACATATGCAGGTAGAGTGAAGAGAGAGTGCAAGAGATTTAAACTGGATAAACTAACTCCAGAATTGTTCAAGTGCCTGATTTTTGCTCAGAGACTTACTGCTAAAAAGGACGTAGAAGTCAGAATGAAAATTCTCACAAAGCTGGAAATCAGCCAAAATATAACTCTCTTAGAAACTGTCAGAAGAGTGTGATATATTAAAAGTGAGGCATGATACAGAAGAAATCCAACGCAGATAAAACCAGTGTGGAAGAGTCAGAAGATGGATAAAGTGTTTCACAAAAAATACGATATACAAGCGAAGATAAACCCATGTATGGCATGCGGTGGAAGGCACCTGAGAAAAGAGTGTCCATTCAAAAAAGCAAAGTGTTTTCATTGAGGGAACACAGGACACATTAAATCGTACTGCAGAACAAAGATGATGAAAAATTCGAAAAAAAAGAGAAAAAATAAATAGTTTATCAGTAGAGGAAAAAGTTTGTACAACAAACAGAAAATCCATTAAGGTAAGAATCGAAACAGCAAGTGTCAAAATGCAATAAAACATGGGTAGTGACATCACTATCATAAATGAAGAAACATAGCAACAAATCAGTAAACTGAAATTACTTAAATCAAATAAAGTAGCATATGGTGTTACAAGAAAGAAATTATATTTCATTGGCAAATGTATTTGCAATTTAACTTTTCTAGGTGAAATGAGAAGGACAATCATTTATGTGTTGAAAAAAAATCACTAAACCTATTTGGCACAGAATGCATGGAGTTATTTAAAATGTGGGATACCCCCATTAGTCTTCTTTGTGAAAATGTAGTTAGCACAGTCTAAAGTTCAAAAGAAGTAGAACAACTGAGACAAAATATCAAAAAATTGTTTCCAAATGTTTTTGGAGGGATTAGGCTGTTGCACTAAAACAAAAGCGAAGATCACAGTAAAAGAAAAGGCAACACCTGTCTTTATGCCCAAATGGAATGTACTATTTGCAGTGTTGGACCAGGTTAATAAAGAGCTAGAAAGACTAGAAAATCTAACTATAATTGAAAAAGTCAATCATTCAGACTGGGCAGCTCTGATGGTTTATGTAAAGAATAAAAATAATAAAGAGTGTGTGCGGACTTTTCAACTGAATTAAATGACTGTTTAGGTAAACACAATTATCCATTACCAAGCCCAGAAGAGGTGTTCTCAAAACTAAATGAAGGAAAAATTTTCTAGAAGCTAGACCTCTCGGAGGCCTACCTGCAGATACAGGCAGAGGAAGATTACGCACACCTTTTAACAAACAACGCACACCATGGATTGTATAAATTCAAGTGGCTTCCTTTTGGAGTAAAAGTGGCACCTACCATATTCCAATAAGTGATGGACACAATGTTAAATGATTGTGACTTTGCTATCACTTATCTCAATGATATTTTAATAAAGAGCGAGTCAGTGGAGCAAGACTTCGAACATATTTAAAAAGTATTCAGAAAAATAAATGAATACGGGTTTAGACTAACAGAGGAAAAATGAATTTTTGATGAAAAAAAAAAAAAAAAAAAAATCAAATATTTAGGTCAAGTAATTGATGAAAGGGGATGAAGACCAGACCCATCAAGGGTTACAGCAATACAGAATATGCCTGCCCCAATGAATGTCAAATTGTTACAAGCACTTTTAGTCTCGGTAAACTACAATCAAGTATATATCCTGAACATACACAACACAAGGTCTCCACTAAACGAGCTGTTAAAAAAGGATGCCAAATGGTTTTGGTCAGAAAAATGCCAGAAGACATTTGAGGAACTAAAAAGCATGTTAACTTCAGACTTGTTGCTTACACACTTCGATCTGAAGTTGGAAATGACACTGGCAACAGATGCTAGTGAAGATGGCAGCCAAAAGGCCAGAGCTCACATGTCAAGGATGCTATTGCCAGCGTAATAGCCAAACTGAAAAGGAGGCATTAGGGATTATATTTGGCATAAAAAGTTCCACAGGTTTATACATGGTAGACAGTATTGCCTGTTGCTAACAATTTATGGATCCAAGAAAGGAATCCCAGTATATATAGCAAATAGGTTGCAGCAATGGGACACCATACTACTAAACTATGACTATGCAATGGAATATTTACCTTCATAAAAGTTAGGAATGCTGACAGCCTATCCAGATTTATACCCAGAAATGGTGGACCATTTGAGGACACAGTAATAGCAGCCTTAAGAGCCAAAAGGGAAATTAAACACATAATGTGGAACATTGAACAAGAGTTACCAATAATACTAGAGGAGATAAAGTGACATGTCAAAAGATAAGTTCATTAATGAAACAAAAAAAAAAAAAACTATGGTCAGCTGAAGGAAACAAAAATAGGTTCAGTAAGAAAAAACAACAACAGGTAAACATATATTTAACTTGTGAAGGCATACCGATGTATGGCCAAAAGGTAGTGATACCTGAGACTTTACAAAAATGTATGTTGAAAGAATTCCATATTGGACATCCAGGGATTGCAAGGATGAAAGCGCTTATGCGCAGTTATGTGTATTGGCCGAAGATGGGCAAGGAAGTTGAAAATGTAATAAAAGGCTGCAGAGGATGTGCTCTGGCAGCAAAGTTGCCTACTCAAAAATGGGAGCCTTGGCCAGAAGTAAAAAGTCCATGGTCAAGACTACATATCGATTTTGTGGGTCCGTTAAATGGTCATTATTACTTAGTGGTAGTTGACAGTTTTACAAAATGGCTGGAAATCGTTAAGTACAAAAGACCAACCTCTGAAACGGTCTTGTGGACATTTTTAAAAGAGCTTTGAGAAAAACAAACAAGGAAGTCACAGACCAAGTCGTTCTGCCACAATTCCTAAGCATATACAGGGTAACACCGAACCCCAATACACCAGTAGGAAGCTCACCAGCAGAGCTGATGCTTGCAAGGAAGGTGAAATTGGTTTTTGATTAACTGTTACATGGTGAGGAAGGAAAACGAACCAGGAAAGACAATCCCAATTTTTTTCAAAATTGGCGATAAGGTGTACATGAGGTCATATAAAAATGAAAACAGTACTGAGAAGAAGGAAAAATTATAAAGTACATAGGAAAAATGATGTGTGGAATTAAAAGCAGAAAAGGTATTGAAAAAAGACACAGAAACCAATCGAAGAAGAGATTCATAAAAAATGGACCAGACAGGTTAGAAGAACCTAAGGAATGGCTGTATGATACATTCCCAGTACCAACACCGTTACAGGTGGTTGAACTTATGTGTACAAGTGAAAGAAAAAGGAAGAACACAGAGTTCCTACAAATAGACACCAAAAAGGATTCACATTATAACACTTAGAAAAGAAAATTCCATATATGTTGTCATGAATGTACTATACCTAGAAAAGGATTGGCTAGAATGCTTTCTGATCACAAATCTGGTTGAACAAAGCTAAAATAACTTTCATGCTAACTATTAGAGAATAGTAGATTGACAGAAATGGTAGAAATTTGGACTAAAAGTCTATCAGTATTCAGAATTATCACTCTACACTTAGAGTGCAAATTTTACTGGGGTTGCTTTTTTGCCTTTTAATTACTTAGAAGTTGATAAAATAACTACCAGTAATATACTGGTTTGATTGAACTGACTTTACCCATCCTTTATTGATTTATAACATATCAATGCAAGAAATAAGCTACTATTGTGGAATTTCTCTTTTTCTCATACTAAACTGATTTGTATCCATCTATGAGGAAAAGAGAGAGGTGGTGGTTGTGGTAAAGGAGCAAATTAATCAACAAAATATTTTTTTAAAAATCCACCAGTCATGAATCTTTATCAAAATACAAAGAATTTTGATCAAGTATACAAAAGAAATATCTCCAATGGAGTGTGAATTCAATTCAGAAGACTATTATTTTCCCCATTTGGCCAACAATAATAATAACAATAATGGAGTTGATAAAAAATCCTGGAGATGGTTAAGATATGTTTTTTTAAAGAAGACAAAAAAATTGATTCTGGCTGCTGAAGAACAAGCTTTATGAACCGACTCAATCAAGTGTAGAATTAATAAAATAGTAGTATCACCTTTCTGTAGATTATGTGAAAAACTATCTGAGCCAGTTAGACATATTAGTAGATGCTCAAAGCTAGCCCAAAAGGAGTACAAAAATTGCCATGACAAAGTGACAGTGCAAAGACACTGGGAGTTGTGCATGAAGTATGGGCTACAATGTTCCAACAAGTGGTATGAGTGCCAACCCTTGGCAGTAGAAGAGAATGATCATGTGAAACTCACATGGGATATGTTAATATACACAGATAAGAAGCTGCAATATAACTGACCAGATAGCACTCCCTTATGGAGGGAGTCCAAAGAATGACCTTTCATCAACATTGCTATACCTGCAGACCAGAATATTGAGGAAGACAGAGAGTGAGAAAGTCAGGAAGTACCAAGGCCTAGCATTGGAAATGAAATGCATCCATGAAAACTCAAAAGTGAGTGTGGTACCTATTGTGATCAGTGCACTTGGGATCATGTCAAAGAAAGCAATATTCTGGCATGAAAAGCTGCAAATACTAAACTTCATAGGAAGTACTCAGTTGGCAGCAATAAGTAGAACAGCATATGTATTGAAGAAAGTGTTGCATCTCTAAGCTGCAGAATGGAGCTGAGATGTAACAGATAACTCAGGAGAAGTTATGATGATGATGATGAACACTGGTCTTCTAGTCTAATTAAGTATAAAATCTTGAAAATTCTCTAAGATTCAACATCTACTATCACTATATGATAAAGAGTAGGAAGAAAGTGCCTAAAATTCTTGATATGGTAATACCTGTGGAGCAATACAAGGTTGAAAAGCATATATCAACTATGTGGTTACTGAAAATGGATGTATAACCAGTAGTGATGGAATGTCTTAAAAAAACAAAGTGCCAACTAGACACCATAAACCATATTTACACCATTTTTATCAATTTCACTGCTATAATAATTATGTTAATTTGTGTAGGCACAAAGTCAATTTTACTGGGGAGTGTTTTAATTAAATAACAAATTATTACAAATAATTTAGTACATCTTAGAAACAAAAGGCAAAACTGATAAGCACAATTTGTTTGCAAGGGAAAAGAAAAAGCCAATACAGAACTTACAATATACTATTAAGCAAATTAAGGTTATGCATATCATCCTTTGCACTATATCCATAACTATTAACAAATATATTTTTTTGCTGCTTAACATCAGTTTTGCAATGCTAGCATAAATAGTGTGATTTTTTGCAAATTTCCATTTTATTGGACAAACTGCTTTATACAAATAACCATTCATTCTTGAATTGATACTTGTTGTCAACTAGGGAAACTGAATTGAACGTTATATGCCTTGTCTAGAAGGATAACACAGTTAAGCTTTAACCTCAAAGTTATCATACTTTCCATGCCAGTTATTTTGAGTAGGCAGACGAACCACCACTAAAAGTAATAATTATAATGTAACTTACATTCGAGGGTTTCTAACGCACTGAGCATTGCCTGTGCAAAACTATCAGCATCTTCTTTGCTTGTGAAGTTAAGCCCATAGACTAATCGACTGTCTCGCCATTGGTGGAACGTTTGTGTTGCTCTGTTGTATTTAAGTCCTTTTAAAATTGCACAATTAATAACAACCTGAAAGAAATAGGAAAAGAAAATTGAAACATATAATTGAGATCTTCCACCTCATGTATACCAAACACATGCTCACTGGGTAGACAAGGTAGGCAATACTTACTCATAAACTACAAATATTAATTACTGAAAAGCAAATGATTTCCTATTCATTACAAAAATGCATACTTGATGTTTGAAATTTAATCAATAATTCAGTAAATGGCTAATATTTTGATATTACACAGTCACTATCTTCCTGTACCTTTTGACCTCATATGTAGATGAAATACCAAAATATATTGAACATTGAGCCATAAAGGCAAAATAATTCTCCATGTTATACATTTTTGTTCCATCTCATACTGATCACTAGAGCATGAGAAGTGTGTGCATGTGGTGTACATTCACCTATGGCGATTGTGTGAACTTTCAGAAACATTTTATTTTGTGAAAACATAAGATTGTATTAATAAATATATATTCTACATAAAAATACACTTGTATGCATTCACTATGTTGTATATGCATGCTTACATATGTTGGTATTCAGAAGCCATTTAACATTTTTTTAAATGCAAGATGGACTCAGTAGTGGTGATGCCATGAAAAAAGCACCCAGTAACCCAGTACACACTATAAATTGGTTGGCTTTAACTGCACCAAACTGACATTGAAGCATGATGCAGTCCTCTGGCTTGTCAGATTCTGCCAATCTATCCAATCCATGCCAGCATGGAGAACAGACATTAAATGATGATGTGTGTATATATATATATATATATATATATATATATATATATATATATATATATATTTATATATAAGTAAAAAATTTGCTGTCAAAAACGTGGATTAAAAATCATTATGCAAACATACAAATGTGTGCGTATAACACACACACATATATACATCTCTTTTCTCACCATACATATGCCAAAGATAACAGGGTTACACAATTTTTAATGAAACAAGGTCGCATAAGTAACCATAAGGTCAGAATAAGGATGTGGGCAATCAACCCTTGTAATAACAATAAAGTTAGCTATGAAATACACACAGTATGAAAAAAAAAAAAAAAAACTAAAAAAAACTTTCTCCCATTTAGATGAAAAGGAAGGAGGGAGGGGAGGAGGATATTTGTAAATAACTGTGAGAATGAAGAAATAATTTTATAAATCAGTGGGTGGGAAATAGCTATGATAATACACAAGTGTTTTTAACTATTTCCCTCAATGATGGAATCTATACCAAAATACCATCTTGGTTGTTTCAGAAATTTTCAGTTATTAATATTCCAAAAACACGGAGTTATGCTAATGAATTATTCTAATAAATTTTAGAATCTTGTTGCATCAATAGATGTAGTATCAGTAGAAGTCCTTTTCAAAAATATTGCCACAAAATCTGGCTTGGTTAGATTTTGAAGTATATAAAGTTTGGTGTGTTTCACTATCCTGAATTCAAATCCTGTCAGGTAAAGTCAACTTTGCCTTTAAATACTTTGGACTCAATAGACCTTAAATCAATCTAATAGGCTTCTTTCTTTTCTTCACTTGTTGCAGTGAAATATATACATCCACTGGGTGGAGAATCGTGTATTTATTCATTCTTTTATAATTGTTCAGACTGAGCTATGATCTCATCATAAAATAGATTTTGTTTTCATTATGCTGAGAAGGAAAAGGGGAAAGCAGTACATACAGCCTTATTTGGCCTTTGATGACTTGGGGATTGGTAGTAACCTGGAGAAGTTAGTACAGTTAATGAGTCTGGTGTTGCTGAACAGTAAGGAGCGGTAGGAGAAGGCAGTACCTTGGAAACTGTATACAAGGAAAACATGTAGAAGAGACCATTGTGAGATGATTAGCTTTATGACAGATCAAAGGTTGTAGAGTGTTATCCTCTAGGACAGCCAGCCTTCCTTCACTATACTTAACATCTTAAGTGTGCACCTTTTCACATATATAAGCATTACTACATAGGGCATATTAAGTTTGGTTTTAAAATGGAAAACAAATCTCTATGCAGTCTTGTCTTTGAGAAGATTTTATTTAAATGTAAGAACAGGCATTGAGTATTCCCCATCAGTTTTACTTGTACAGACCTATGGCATAACAATAACCAATTAAATAATGGAAAGAATGTACAAGTCTTGTTTGACAGCTATACCAGATGTCACTTTGACATGAAACAATGTAGCAGTTGGCAACATGAAATCAGTCTTGCTGAACAGTTTGGTCAATGATTGTTCTAGAATTTGTTGACTTGCAATATGTACTAACTAGTTTGATGTTAAGAAGCAAATCTTAAATTGGTGGATATTTACAGTCAGGAGATATTGAACATGAAGAGTTTTGCTTTTAGAGTATATATGGCCAGAGAGGGGAAATTTCATGAAGTCTCTAGTTGGAAGTTGAATTCTCTGCATTTAGGTACCTAAATTTTCTATTTCTGCAAAGCAACCTCTACAAGAAATTGCTCCAGTTTGTTTCATCTGAACATACTGACCCTACAACAATTTTACTCAGGTAGTTACAAGATTTAAGGTTGAGAGCATGGATGACGGACTGCTTCACATGTAGCTTAGAGTTCTTTGTATGAAACTTGTAGAACCAATTGAACCTGTAATTCCTCAAGTGAAATATGTAATGAGAAAGCAGACATTTTCTATGTCAGTGTGTGTCAAAGCAATCAATTTACCACTTCAGTATTGTAGTTCTCAGTAAGAGCTCATGTGGCCTTTCCAACAACATGAACAGCCAAGATAAAATCAGCACTATGGTAGTTATAAATAATAACATGAAACTATGGAACAAGCAAAGCATATAAGCAGTAAGCCAAATATTTAGTTGTTTCTTTTGTCATTAACTGATCATGCTAAAGAAAAATAATTTGACATGCTTCTTGTAAAATGCTTTGCAAGTGACCACCAAAAATAGACAAGTCTATTGGAATATTGACCAAAATGTAGTGAAACAACAATAGACAGACAAAAGTTTGCAAATTATACCTCAGGGTTGTTAAAGACAAATTAATTGCTGTCTGGTTGCTTATTATATATTCAAATGTCCATTATCGATAATGAAATGAAAAATTAGCTCATTATACTAAGAAAAGAGTTACAATATTTTATTAAAATCATTTGAAATATTTTGGTGGACACCCCACCACCTCTGCACAATTCACACCTGTTAGAAATACAATTAGATTAATATAGAATCCTTCATTAAATATTTCTATAATAATGGTGAAAATATATGAGTCAAAGATTGTCATAGGTTAAGTAAAATAGAATTGTATGGGCTATTTAATAAAATAGGTAGCTTCTATTAACTACAAGCTCTTAATTTAAGACAAAAGAAAAAATGACAACATCCTTAGAACATCAAATGGAGCATCTCTCTATTTCTTACACATACACACACTCAAAAAGAGGTAAGTGGAAGGTTTCAGTATGGTCATTACAAATTAAACTAACAATTCATATAATAGTCATCAGATGGGATAACAAGAGATTAATTTCATTTAACATTTAATTGTTACATGCAAATAACATAACTGAAGAGGAGTTCCAATGTTTATACAATTCTTGGATAGAATAACAACAAAGTGTCTACTATATATCAAGTTAGTATTAACATATTTAATGCAGTCAGCATAAAAAATCTAATTAGAAATACTTATGTGGTGAGGAAAATGCAACATTAGATCAATAATCAATGTTATTTTAATCATTTTGGCAAATATATTAGAGCTGATTTGGTATTATTAGACCTCAGCCAAGTATAGACTTCACTGGAGTCTGAGTAATTAACATCAGTGATATATTTAGTTTTCTTAATATGTTAATTTTTCATGCCTACTTATGTACACTATTGTACATCTATTTAGTGATCCTTTTATCACAGCCTAAAGTGCTTTGCTGAAAAGGTCTAACAAGATTGAAAAATGTTTAGTGTTAATATAATCGTATGTTACATTAATAGTTGTACGTAACATTGATAAACTTTACAAACAAGCCTTATTGAGGTTGACAAATCTACAATCAGATGCCCTTCTTGTCACCAAGTAAGGATTTTCTATTTTACTGATCTTAACACACTGACACTAACAAAACTGCTGGACCACAGGATATGCAGTTTCAGGGAGATATAAACATATCTTCCTCATCATTAAAATGGTGTTGAAGACACAAAAATATGCACATGCATTTACACATGCAATGGGTTTTCATACAGTTTTCACATACCAATTTTACTAACAAAGCAGTCATCCCAAGGCTGCAGTAGGAGACACATGCCTAAGATAACACAGAATGGGATGAGACCATAAACCATGTTGCAGCCATAGTTACACCATATATATGTGGATGGATATGCATATAATTTTACTTAATAAAAACTGATGTGTATGTGCTGTGGAAATACTAATCAAATTTTACACAATGATTAAACCAAATACAATATATATATGTCTTAATAACAGTTTAACTAAACTCCACTTAACAATCCTTCATGGTTGAGTAGGATGTGCTCAAGCCTCTGATGAAATAGATGTGTTGTGACCTATGTGCTTACAAAACTAAGTCATGAAGATATTGAAAATATCTGTAACCCCTACCAAATGTGTTGAGTACTACCTTCTTTCACATGTTCACTTGTGTGTGTGTGTGTGTGTGTGTGTGTGTGTGTGTGTGTGTGTGTGTGTGTGTGTGTGTGTGTGTGTGTGTGTGTGTGTGTTTATTTATTTATTTATTTATTCCAAGATTGTAAAAATCATGTAGCAATAATCTTAAACTGACTTTGGTAGGAATAAAAAATTTTCAAACCGCAGTCAATTGTCTCTTTATTAATGTATTAATTTTATAAAGAAGGCAATTGAGATTACTGTCACAAATGAAAAGATAAAAAATGGTAGAATGATAGAAATTTAAAACCTTAACTCCTTAACCATTTCAACTTTCAACTAAATCCTCCTACATAACTGAACACACAGTTGGAGTTGAAGGTTTATTCATTAGCCACTAGTCAAATATAGTGATAATAGCAGTAGGGATGGAGTGGATGATCACTGTAGTGATTATGTAAAATTGACGATTATTAAGAAGTACAACGCAGGAGAGTGCCAATTCCAAAGTGAAATCAACTTCAGATGAGAAGTTTAATATATTAAAAAAAAAAAACATTTGATGTAAGGCCAAACAAAATAGAGGTCACATTTTACTGCTGTAATGGAACAGTCATATGACAAAAGAGTTAGGATGTACTGATGAGTATAAAACATAGTAATATTGGTGAATTTAGTAGTAGAGAGCTGATGATGATGCAAGTGGTAAAACAGTAAATAGTTAAAGGTTGAATAGTTGGCACTAGTTATTAGCTACAATATATAATGACGACCTTTTTGGTTGAACATAATGTTAAGTTAAATTTGAAAGACATAATCCTTCAAAATAGATAGAAGTCAGTTTTTAAAAAAATCTATTTTGAGGGAGTTAAAAATTTTGATCTCTATTTAAACGTTTCATCTGTTCATATAAATAATGAACAGCTTTAAAATGTCAGAAAGACTGCTGCTATAAAATAAACTTATTTCATAGCAATACTGCTATAAAATAACAAACTACAGTTTAATTTAAATCAATGAATAGTGATTGTTGTAATTGATTCTGGGAGGTCATTAAGTAGAAATCACAGGGTAACAAGTATTTGGTGTAGAATTTGAATAGATCAGAGGTGTTTGCAGGATGTTCGATAATTATAATAAGAATATATACAAGATCAATAGCACCACTAAGTACAGTATAATACTATTTGTATTAATGTTTGTATGGAGGAATTAATACAGCAACACAGAGAATAGGGAGCTAGACTACATATTTAACCCTTTAGCATTCAGATTACACTGTTAAATGTAATGCATATATATTCACATTGTTTTGAATTAATAATGCATTATCTTGTAGCTTCAAGATTTTGATGATGTGACTGTTTATTTTTAGAATCACTTTGTAAGATAGGTGTGAGAGACTGGATGTGATCAGTGTGAACATAAAATAAGTAGAATACTTAGGCTGGATATGGCTGATTTAAATGCATAGTACAATGTGCATAGTCAAGTTCAAATATATCCAGGAATTATAACATAAGCATTATACTATGTAATTCAGCAAATGTATGATTAAAATGTTTTTGACAATTACTTTGATCATTAGAGATGAAACATTAAAATATTTATATCTACATGATATTTTGCTAGGCTTCATCTTTAATTGTCATCAAAGATTCCTATCTTTAATCCAGTCTGGCACCATGTACATACCTCAAAACACTTGATGTCAGTTGGAGCTCAAACAAATTAAAGCACAATGTAGATGCAGATATTAAAAAAAATTACATTTTAAAATATAAAATAGTAAAAAAAAATTATAATCTTAATTATACCTTAAAGTAACAATCTGAGGGAAAAAAATCCTTCAAAGAGGTGTGTTAAACATCCAATTCACTGGTACTTCAGTTGGATACCATATAAATATTGGTATAATTCAATTATAAAGATAAGTTAAATATAGAAATATTCAATTGACAATCCAATAATCTATTTATATTACAATATTACATTAAATACTATGAATATAATATATAGCATAACATAATATTATATAACATAAATAATTATAAAAACCATAAAAGGCCAACAAATTGTTTCGACTTATATATATTTTTTCTGATATACATAATCACAGTTCCATTATATATATATATAGTCACTTCAGGGTCTTGGCTTTAGAAAAAGATGAAATTCCGTGTGAAAGGACGGCTGGATTGTAAAAATTTTATTGTTGTATGTTATGATGACAAGCGACTACCTTGGACATGTAAGGGTTTCAATTGGTATGTGTTTGAAATGTAATGAAGTAAATTTTGATGATTGTTGATTGCACTTACTTGATTGTATCATCCGTTACAATGTTTTTGTTGTTTTTTAATTGTAATTGATGTATGATTGAATAGTTAACGCTCACGCTCATAACACAGACATTTGAATTAATTTTTACAATTCAGCCATCCTTTCACATGGAATTTCGTCTTTTTCTAAAGCCAAGACCCTGAAGTGACTATATATATAATGGAACTGTGATTATGTATATCAGAAAAAATATATAAAAATCGAAACAATTTGTTGGCCTTTTATGGTTTTTATAATTATTTATGTTATATGATATTATGTTATGTAATATATATTACATTCATAGTATTTAATGTAATATTGTAATATAAATAAATTATTGGATTGTCAAATGAATATCTCTAATTTAATTATAATTTAGGGAAAATTAAAAACATTAAATTAAAATAATTCAGGAAGAGGTTTCCATGCAGTTTCTATTTATCAAATTCACTCACAAGGCATTGGTCAGTCTGAAGGTGTCTCCATCCAACCCAAGATAGCATAGAAAATAATGGGTAGCAAATAAATGAATGAATGGGCGTGTACGTGTTTATTTGAATATTTACTTTCTGTATGTCTTCACTTGACAGCACTTCAGTGACAATGTTGGGTTTATATAGGCCAGTGGAACAAAAGTGTCTTGCATGAAAAACAGGTTAGGGTTGGTGACAGGTAGTGCATCCAGCTGGCTTATTCAAGTGATGCCAGCAGGAAAAAATTAAATGTAATGATAATGATGAATGATTTTGAGTTCAACCAACTGTTGACTTCTTGTTAGGCTCATTGACATGTTTATGTAAATTTTATAATTTTTATTTAAAAATTCATTATCTGACAAGGAGATTTTGTTGTATTACTAGCTGAGTTGCAGCAATGCTGGGGCACTACCTTCAAGTGTATTACTTGATTATACATATTTCAGTTTTGTACTTGGCTAAATTACCTTTTGACGTAAAGACTTCCAGCTCAATGCAACATTTAGATTGGTGAAAAGGTGTAGGTAGAAACGCTATAAGATGTACCCAGTGCAAGCTATGGACACGTGAGAGGTGCAGCAATATGAAAGGCAGGTTAACTAGGAAGTTAGTTTTTGTATGTGGCAGATGTTCAGGTACAATAAACACTGAAAATGCGCAGAAAACAACCTCTGTCACATTCCAGGGAGAAAAACTAGATGTAGTTGACAGCTTCCGCTATCTGGGTGACCAAGTTAGTAGTGGGGGAGGGTGTGCTGAAAGTGTAGCTGCTAGAATAAAAATAGCCTGGGCAAAGTTCAGAGAGCTCTTACCTCTGCTGGCGACAAAGGGCCTCTCACTCAGAGTAAAAAGCAGACTGTATGACGCATGTGTACGAACAGCCATGCTACATGGCAGTGAAACATGGGTCGTGACTGCTGAGGACATGCGTAAGCTCACAAGGAATGAAGCCAGTATGCTCCAATGGATGAGTAATGTCAGTGTGCACACCCGACAGAGTGTAAGTATCTTGAGAGAAAAGTTGAACCTAAGAAGCATCAGTTGTGGGGTGCAAGAGAG
>NC_068991.1:42934689-42945121 GCF_001194135.2 Octopus bimaculoides | reverse complement strand
ATTAGGCCTCACTGAGGCAATGACTTGTGATTGAGACCTTTGGAAATATGCTATGCGTGAGAAGACCTGGCAAGCCAAGTGAGACCAAAATCCAAGGCCTCTGCCAGGGATGTAGTCAGCCCACTTACATGTAACATTCCTTCATTGGACACTAAACTCCGCTTGCGAAGACCTGTTGAGGCAAGTGAAATCAAAATCAAACTAAATTTGTGGACTGGTACCCATGCCAACGTCTCTTTCATTGAACACTAAACTCGGCTTGCGAAGACCTGTTGGGGCAAGTGAAAGCGAAATAGTGATGGCACCTGTACCAGTGGAGCACTAAGAGCACCGTCGGAGCGTGATCGTTGCCAGAGCATCAGCTGTCTGGCTTCCGTGCAGGTGGCATGTAAATAGCACCATTTGAGTGTGATCGTTACCAACGTTGCCTTCCTGGCACTTGTATCAGTGGCATGTGAAAAGACATTCGAGCTAGATCGTTGCCAGTGCCGCTGAACTGGCTCCTGTGCAGGTGGCACGTAAAATACACCATTTCAAGCTTGGCTGTTGCCAGTACCGCCTGACTGACCCTCATGCCAGTGGCACGTAAAAGCACCCACTACACTCTCGGAGTGGTTGGCGTTAGGAAGGGCATCCAGCTGTAGAAACTCTGCCAAATTAGATTGGAGCCTGGTGTAGCCACCTGGTCCACCAGTCCTCAGTCAAATTGTCCAACCCATGCTAGCATGGAAAGCAGATGTTAAACAATGATGATGATGATGACATAAACTAATGAAAAAATCTTCAAGTGGTCATTTGAACGGCAAGAAATTGATACTAACCTACTGTTTTCAAAATAGCTAAATATACAAGACAGACTAATATTGAATATACTATGACAGAAAAGACGAGATGGTTGTAACTAGAAGACCAGTCAAATGACATACTTAGTACACAAATATTTATAGCTTGTACAAATGCATTCAGAGAACTACAGTGGCTATGAATTTCTCTGAAATGGCTTTAAAGCATCTGTAAATGGAAGTTTCTTACAAAGTCTACCATATACTACCACCAAACACCCACATTTACAAATAATCCAGAAAAATAAACAAATTTACAGCAGGATAACAACAACATTGACAGCAAAATCATCATCATCATTTTGACATCCACTTTTCCATGTTTGCATGGGTCAGATGGACTAAATTGAGGCAGATTATTCTATGGCTAAGTGCCCTTCTTATTGCTAACCCTCACCTGTTTCCAAGTAAGGTGATATTTGTTCATGGCTAGATATGTTTTTGAAGAATATTGGAAATGAATGATACTGTTTGTATGACAGTAACACCATTTACAACTCTCGTGTGATGTCAAGAGGAGACACCAACAATTGTGCGCACGTGCAAACACACACACGACGGACTTCTTTCAGTTTCTGTCTACCAAACCCACAAGGTTTTGGTCAGCCCGAGGCTATAGTTGAAGACACTTGCCCAAGATGTTCTGCAGTGAATCTGAAACCATGAAGTTGAGAAGCAAACTTCTTATCCACACAGCCATGCCTGCACCAATAACAACATAGATTAAAAACAAAAAAATACCTTTGTTATCTCCTTTGCAAATGTCACAGGTTCACATAAAGTGCATTTAAAAATGAATGCTTTGCACACAAACGTGAGAAAAAACAAAAAAAAAAACCCCTAAAAACATCTGCAATACAACACTAAAATATTAAGAATACCTTTTTGACACCAAAAGATTTTATCATCATGACATTCAGGTAGCACCTCAGGAAACATTGCTGCTACCAAAACATTGAGTTTTTGAAATTATATAGGACAGGACAGGCTCTTTTAAACCAGAAGTGGTCTTATGACAGAAATACCATCAGCCTCACCAAGTGTCCCACTAGGTTATACACTCCTACTGGAGCACTAACGCTTGCACATACAGTATCATTGAGAGAGAGACTTCAATGTACTTAATACCTCCAGGTTTTCAAATAATACTAATCACAAAAGAACAAACTCCCTCTACATTCTAAACAATCCACACTGACATACACACCTCAATGAGGCAACTGCAGTAACTTTTCCGTAGATATCTCCTGAGCCACACACCTACTGACTACACCCACTTGGCACACCAATCCCCATACCATCTATTTATCATCATAATACACTTATACAAACTTTTTTAAAAAGTACAATGGAATGTGATCTATCAAAAAATAGAAATCAAGGTTTTTCAAAATTCAATAACATCATATCATCAACATAAACACTGCATTAGGTACATTCAACAAGAAAACTAGCAAACAGAGTCCAACATAAACCACAAAACTAACTGTAAAACACTGTACGAGGTGGTATCAAAAAGTTTCTGGACTAATTCTGTAGTGCACCAACAGATGGCAGCACACAGTTGCATGCAGTGAGAGCTAGCAGTGATTTTCACAAGGCAGTGTGCTGAGTAACATTGCTGTTTACTTGACAAGTAATGAAATTTGTGTTTTTGTGATCATGTGCATGCTGTAATCTGCGCAGGAACAAAGAGCTAATGTGAAATTTTGCGTTAAACTTGAAAAGTCTGTTACATAGACCTTGAGCATACTTTGGCTAGCTTACGGCAATGAGGCAATGGGTCATATGCAATGTTTCAAGTGGCATGGGTGCTTCAAAAGCAGAAGAACATCTCTGGAAGATAATGAGCGATCGGGAAGACCTGTTACAAGCATCGTCCCCAGAAATGTGATATTCTGCATCCAGAATTTGTCCCTCAGGGCCAGACTGTCAAATGAGAGTTCTACTGTGATGTTTTTAAGCATTTGAGGGAGGACATTCAGTGAGAGTGACTGGGTCTGTGGAGTGCAAAGAATTGGACTCTTCACTGAGCTCTCCTCACTTGTGAGTTCCTCACCAAAAACATGGTATCATGGTACTGCTTCTATACCTGCCCTATTCACCAGATCTAGCACCTAAAGACTTCTACCTCTTCCTCAAGATGAAAATACAGTTCAAAGGTCACCGTTTTAACATTATTGTCACGATCCAGAGTGAATCACAAAAGGTCCTCAACTCACTTACAGAAAACGACTTCCAGGTCAGATTCCAAAGGTGGCAGGAACATTAGGACTGGTGTATTGCTGTGCAAGGTGACTATTTCAAAGGAGATGATATTAAAACTTAGGTAAATAAGTTATTTTTTATTAAACATAACTAGTCCTGGAACCTTTTAATACCATCTCATATAGAGAATTAGTAGCATCGACAATAATGCTCACACTCTACCTATGTCACGATAAAACCCCCAATATATGCACAACACCAAACAAACACCACAACAAAGGAGACAATATCACAGAAAATGACACACTTAATATCTGGATTACAAAATATCTATCACTCTCTTTTGTACACCCTTCCTACTCTTGCAAATCCCAATACTGATCCAGCCCTCAACCACTACAATGATTTACAAATCAAAAAATGAAAATATATGATGGTTTCAACAACAAAAACCACCAGGATGTATGGTTTTAACTACATCAATGTTTTCAACTATATTCCCTACTATTCACTGAAAAATTCTCAACATTTTCAAGAAGCAACACAAAACCTGTCAGGTTACCAAGCCTATGTAGTATACAAAACACTTTCAGAAACTTCAAATTTTTAGATGGATTAACTCAGGGACCTGTCTTCTTACCCTCATTATATGACCTTCTGACACATCCACAAAATACTACACTCACATCCTCCTACCATTTTCTAGACACTACTGCACAACAACTACATTTATTCATTTGGTAATGCACACCATATACAAAACCTAATTTTACCCATTTTCTGTTTGTAAATGTGTGGTCATTGTTTGAGCTAACTGATGTGTAATGAAGAGTTTAAAATCACTATAATAACATTACATTTTTCTATGATAGTCATAATAGATGAAACATTTATATTATATTTCAAAAGTGTGCCTGTAAGATTGTATTGCTTGAGGTTGCATATTATCTGACTAATACATTGAAACAATTCAGAAGTAAAATGTAATACTGAAATGGTAAGATCAAAAGAATGAAATGTACTTAGTTTCTGCAGATATACTTCTGAAAATCTTATTTCAATAACCCACTAATACAACTAATAACACTGCAACAGTAATAATTTTGTTACTATATATTGTTTAACCCTTTAGCATTTAATGTGATCCTATCCAACCCAAATATTCTACCTGTTTTATGTTCAAACCAGCCAGATATGACCACTTGCACCCACCTTACAATATTCTAAAAATAAACAATCATACCATTGAGATCTCAAGGCTACAAGATAATGCAGGATTAATTCAAAATAATGTGAATAAATAAGCATTACATTTGACAGCATAATCTGAATGCTAAAGGGTTAAATTTTTCTGAGTTCATATTTTTCATAATATATTTTGCCTGGAACAACATAGATCTTTGTGCTTTTCCCTCCAATACATAGTTCCAAAAATTTGTGCAATAATTGTTCATATTTTATAAATTATAATTTTTTTTTAGGAAATATTTTAGCTTAGAATTAATTCACTGATATGTTATTTTATCATTGATTTTCAATAGAAATTTTAAACCGATATACATATTTTCTAATTTATGAAGTCGTTAAATTTTAAGTAAATAGTTTTTCTTAAGAGCAAAAAAGTCAACAAGTGTAGACATGTGATTTAAGTTCACAACTCCAAGATTCCAGGTTTAATCCCACAGCATTATGCCTTGGCAAGTGTCCTTTACTATAAATACAGAAGTGTTCCACATATTTAATAGGGTGAGTTGAAAAAGTAACTGAGATTTATCCACACAATTAGTAGGGAAGGAAAAAGAAAACACTCGCTCTGGGGATATCTAAACTCTATAAGCAGGCAACTGTGACAACATGTATAAAACAGATTAATTAAAATTTAGGGAAACAGAGAAAAATGATGCAGTATGGGAATAAATCTGGCCTATAAATGTGCTATTTGGTTGACAAATTGTACACTATATCTTCTCTGTGTACACACACACACACACACACACATACACACATGCATGTGTGCTATTTCCTTTCTGCCCTTTTTTTTCCCTCAACCCCCACAATGGCCTTAGCTTGAGACCTAGCTATCTGCATGTCCCACCACTCAAAAATGAATCTCCTTTTATCATTCCTGCTGTATCTCAATCCTTGGTTCTTACAATGATTACATTTCTAAAACCTTTAGAGCTGCTACTGCCTGGAATTTTTGCTGCTCATATTTTCCCTGAATATCAACCAACATGATTGCACCAATCCAGGATATCAGTAAGTTGAAAGGACACTACTACTCCAGCTATCCAACAGAAAGAGATCATGGCTGAGAAAGAGATGTGAGAGAGGTGGGGAGAGTGTCAAATGCCATTAAAATGTTTAACAAACATAAGAGCTGCTTATAAGTATAGTCTGTCTGGAGATTTTATAAATATATCTTAAAACCAATATAAAAGTGGATCCCACTATACACACAGAACAAGGAAGAAAAAGAATCTGATGTGGTTTAAGCTGGGACAGGAAAAAAAAAAAAAGAAAAAGAAAAAATGGAAAAAATTCTCAAGTCAGCTTTTAGTTGGATTAGTTATGTTTGAAACAAAAGAATGAGTAATTAGAATCCACTAAATGTTACAGAGAAAACCAAAATATCTACACAGATAGATAGCTAAGCCTAGTAAATTAGGAGTTGCAACCAATATAATCTAAGATTATATTTGTAATCATACACATGCACACAAATACTTAAAAAAGAAACAAAAAAGTTAAAATTGAATTGACCTAGTGAGTAGATTTTTTTTACAGCATTTGAAGTCAAGTGAAAATAGTAAAGAAAATTGACCAAATAAGAGAGAGAGAGAGAGAGAGAGTGAGTTATGTGTATCATCACAAATTTTAAAATATATAAAGTGCAGCTAAAAATCTCAAAGAGTCCTGGTACAATCAGACTAAGAGCTAAAATACCTCAGATCTCCTCAGTATTGAGCATGCTCCCAATGCAATAGATTACAACTACATTAGAGAACAATTGACATTTATTTAACCCTTTAGTATTCAGATTCCTCTGTCAGATGTAATACTTATTTATTTATATTGCTTTGAATTAATCATACTTTTATCTTGTAGCTTTGAAAATTTGATGATGTTTTAATGTTTAGAATGACATTGTAGGGTAGGTGTGAGGGGCCTAATCTGGTCAGTTTGAACATAAAACAGGATATTTAGGCCTGATATGGTTGGTTTGAATGCTAAAGGGATAAGAATTAAAAAAATCTAGGTTTTACTGATGGGAAAAACAGCAAAATATTTTATTCAATAATCAATCACAAATAAATATAAAGAATATTTTTATGTGATGGGTATAATTTAAAACAATATTGAAATAGACTGTCAAAGAATTTATAACAAAGTAAAGGAACTAGGTACCCAAGTTAACAAATAAAATAAATATCTGATAAGAATTTAAGTGTGCTAAATGAATACAGTATACTATGCTCCTATGTTTCCTCAGGGTAATGATTTGTTTGTCATTAGTTTAGAATTTTCATTTAAACTAACTTGATTTGTATAACATTAAAATGGTGATAGCAAACGTGTGTAGTAAATCCAATAAAATTTCATGATAGAAGGAAAAAAAAAAAAAGCAAATAAAAACAATAATGTAACAGCATAGTTAATCAGGTAGATTAGCTGGTTCAGAATTTTGCAAGTTTCAATTACTAATGTTTGAAACATTTCAGTTAATGTTTGGCAGCATATAGGTGCAGGCATGAGAATGTGGTTAACAAAAACGTGTTTGTGTCTCCTTGCGTGATTGTTGTAAATTGTGTCCATTTCCAACATTCTGTGAAAATGTATTTGGCCATAGGAAAATATTACCTTCCTTGGAAATAGGTGAGGGTTGGCAACAAGAAGGGCATAAAACATGCCTCAATAAACTCAATAAATATCCAACTATTGCAAGCAAGGAAAAATGAACATTAAAACATTGGCCCATGAAAAAGAACTATTTCAAATCACCAAGCTGAAATATAAGAAAACACTTGACAAACTAGTACCCAACTCAGACTGATGCTAGTACTACCTATTAAAGAGTACAGAAATCAGATTGAAATATCCCAAATGAGAATGGTATATAGCATTCATTTAAGTAACCTGCGCCTCCAGTTGTGGAGGCGCAATGGCCCAGTGGTTGGGGCAGCGGACTCGCAGTCATAGGATCGCGGTTTCGATTCCCAGACCAGGCATTGTGAGTGTTTATTGAGCGAAAACACCTAAAAGCTCCACGAGGCTCCGGCAGGGGATGGTGGCAAACCCTGCTGTACTCTTTCACCACAACTTTCTCTCACTCTTACTTCCTGTTTCGGTTGTGCCTGTAATTCAAAGGGTCAGCCTTGTCACACTGTGTCATGCTGAATATCCCCAAGAACTACATTAAGGGTACACGTGTATGTGGAGTGCTCAGCCACTTGCACGTTAATTTCATGAGCAGGCTGTTCCATTGATCGGATCACTGGAACCCTCGACGTCGTAAGCAACGAAGTGCCAACAACAATAAGTAAACTGAAACAAACAGTGAGAACACAACATAATGATTGTAGCAAAGCTTGAACTTATGACCATATAATCAAAGGTTTACTACCCCTGTTCAACACACCTTTAAACTTTTAGTAATCAGATTACTTTGATGAATGTAATGCTTATATATTCACACTGTTTCAAATTAATCATACAATATCTCATAACTTTGAGATTTCAATGATGTGATTATTTTTTAGAAAGGTGTTGTAAGGTAAGTGTGAGAGGTCAGATCTGGCCAGTTTGAACATAAAACAAGAAGAATATTTGAGTCAGATATGGCTGAATTAAATGCTTAAAGTGTTGGTCCATCAAGAGTCACAACAGAGATGCTCAAAATATCCAGTAATGTAGGATACAGGATAATCACACACATAGTTAATCAGTTCATACAGGAAAGTGTAATACCCAGTGACTGGTGAAGCAGCATTTTTGTTAGCTGCTACAAGGGTAAAGGTGAGGTTTTAAATAGAAACAATTATAGAGACATCAAACTCCTGGACCAGGTGATGAGAATTATGGAAAAGTTATAGCCCAACTAATTAGGAGCAGACAAAATGCAGTTTGGCTACATCCAGGGAAGAAGCACTACTGACACTATTTTCATAGATAACTAAAAGAGAAGGATTTAGCTAAGAATAAACCATTAAACTTGGCATTCATTGATCTAGAGAAAGCCTTCAATAGAGTACCCTGCTGTATGATATGGTGGGCTCTGAGGAGGCTAGGGATAGACGAGTGACTGGTCAAAATTGTTCAGGCCATGTACAGAGACACTGTTAGTAGGGTGAGAATTAACCACGAGCACAGCAAAGAATTTAGTGTACAGGCAGGTGTTTATCAAGGCTCAGTCCTCAGTGTCCTCCAGGCCATAACAGGAATTCAAGACCAGAAGCCCCTGGGAACTAACATATGCTGATGATCTTGCCCTCATAGCTGATTCCATATCAGAGCTAGAAGAGAAATTCCAGATGTGGAAGCAAAATCTGGTATCTAAAGGTCTTAAGGTTAACTTAGCAAATACTAAAGTCTCAGTTAGCAAGAAAACAGACAGGACCCTACCCCTTTCAGGAAGGTGGCCCTATTCAATTTGTAGGAAAGGTGTAGACAGAAACTCCTTACAGTGTAGCTAGTGTAAGATATAGATACACAAGAGGTGCAGTGGATTAATAGGAAGGTTATCAGAGAAGGTAGTGTTTGTATGTGGAAGATGCACAGGATCCATGAAACCTATAGAAACTCAGGAAATTGATTCTCTCAAATGTCCTGGTGGCTCATTAGAGGTAGTAGATAATTTGTTACCTAAGGGACCAAATTAGTAGTGGGGGAGGATGCACAGAGAGTGTGATAGCTTGAATAAGAATAGGATGGAGGAAATTCAGAGAGTTGTTACCTATGTTGGCTATGAAAGGTTTCTCTCTTTGAGTGAAAGGAAGCTTGTATGATGCATGTACATGGACAGCAATTCTATATGGTAGTGAGATGTTGGCTCTGAATGTAGACATGTGTAGGTTAGAGCAGATTAGAGAGGATTGGCCTACAAGAGACCTGTACAGTTGCCACATAAAAGCACCTGTGCTGTGCCATGTAAAAGCACCCAGAACACTGTAAAGTGGTTGGTGTTAGGATGGGTATCCAGCCATACAAACCATGCCAAATCAGACTGGGGCCTGGCGCAGCTCCCCAACATGCCAGTTTTGGTCAAACTGTCCAGCATGGACAACAGATGTTAAATGATGATCACGATAGACATGTATACGAATTGTTAGAACAAATATTTTAGAGGTGAATGCACTTGATACCAATAACTCAGCAGTAGCTGTAGGAGTAGGTAAAAAATACTTCACTAAAAAATATTAATCTTTCATTTCTACTGATGCTACTTAGTCCAAGGCTAGCCTTGCCAGGTAGACCTGTGATCAAAAGCATTCTAACTATAATCACCACATCTGTATTTTCTTTATCAGGTAGAAGAAGACTATATCATTAAATGTATTCCTTTTTTTTTTTTTAGACAGTAGAGTGTAACGCAAAGGAAATTTTTTTTGCTATTTCTAGATCTCTTTTTTGCTCCAAATAAATTTCAAATCACATTCAGGTGATAAATTTAGCCATATATTTGATGGACAGAAAAACTATGTTAGATTGATGTGTAATTACTGATACAAAGAATGCTAAACAAGACATAGAGGTAAGCTAGTTAAAAATTTGATGAGGTGGAACAGACTTCTTGGATAAAATGAGACGTAAATGAAGAACAGATGTGTAGTTAATCTTCTTATCTTAAATTAAGAAACAGTAGTTCCTATAGACTTTACAGAACCTCATACACTGAGAAATAAATATATAGCTGAGTGATATTAGAACAGTAAATGTTTAGTTGCAATTATTGAAGATTAATAGACAGGTTACATGAGGAGGGAAGTCATTTTGAGGAGATGCAGGGTAAAATACAAAGGATCTTAGTGTTGAGACAATGAAAGAGAGTACCAGGTAAACTAGGCAGGTACAGTCATTGGGTTTAAGTTGAAGTGGTATGGAGTTTAAGGGATACATTGGACAAGATATTTGCATCATCATCATCATCATCATCGTTTAACGTCCGCTTTCCATGCTAGCATGGGTTGGACGATTTGACTGAGGACTGGTGAAACCGGATGGCAACACCAGGCTCCAGTCTGATTTGGCAGAGTTTCTACAGCTGGATGCCCTTCCTAACGCCAACCACTCAGAGAGTGTAGTGGGTGCTTTTACGTGTCACCCGCACGAAAACGGCCACGCTCGAAATGGTGTCTTTTATGTGCCACCCGCACAAGCCAGTC
>NC_068991.1:42931041-42934650 GCF_001194135.2 Octopus bimaculoides | reverse complement strand
ACGATCTTACTTGGCTTGCCGGGTCTTCTCACGCACAGCACATTTCCAAAGGTCTCGGTCAGTAGTCATCGCCTCGGTGAGGCCCAATGTACGAAGGTCTTGCCTCACCACCTCAGCCCAGGTCTTCCTGGGCCTACCTCTTCCACGGGTTCCCTCAACTGTTAGGGTGTGGCACTTTTTCACGCAGCTATCCTCCTCCATTCTCACCACATGTCCATACCAGCGCAATCGTCTCTCTTGTACGCCACAACTGATGCTTCTAATGTTCAGCTTTTCTCTCAAGATACTTACACTCTGACGGGTATTCACATTGACATTACACATAAGAAAAAAAAACCACAGGTCATAGATGGAATGTCTTTCATCAAAGGTTTTCTTCAATTTGGGTTCACATAAAGCTAAACAATACAAAAGATCTGCAAGTAGCACTTTCTCATATTTTCCTTCTGTAGATGTGAACGTTCCAGTCTGACAACAATAACTATGGAACAGTATTTTGTTGTTCGTTTGCTGATGTTAGGGATATTTGTTTATTACCAATGTATTTTTCTTTTAATTTTAGAGAGAGAGGGAGAGAATGTGGATACTTACTGCTGGACAATTTTTGCCTGCTACTGAAGATATATTTTTGTCTTTTTTAACATCATCATCATTGTCGTTGCTTAACATCCGTTTTCCATGCTGAATGGTTTGGACAGTTCAACTGAGGGCTGGCAAGCCAGAAGGCTGCACCAGATTTCAATCTGATCTGGCAAAGTTTCCACAGCTGGATGCCCTTCCTAACACCAACCACTCTCAATGTGTAGTGCTTTTTATGTGCCACCGGCACAAGAGCCAGTCAGGCGGTACTGGCAACAACAACACTTGAATGGTGCTTTTCACATGCCACTGGTACGGTACCGATGAGCCGGCACTGGTATTGACCACGCTTGAATGGTGCTTTTTACATGCCACTGGCACGGGAGCCGGTCAGGCAGCACTGGCAACGATCACACTTGAATGGTGCTTTTTACGGGCCACCGGCACAGGACCAGTCAGGCGGCACTGGCAAGGACCACGCTTGGATGGTACTTTTTACATGCCACCGGTACAGGTGCCAATAAAGCAGTACTGTCATAGCCCACAATAATGACTTCACTTGACTCAACAGGTCTTTGCAAGCACAGTTTATTGCCCAATGATTGAAGGGTACTCTTAAATGGGCCAATTATGCTGCACTGGCATAGGCCACAGTTACGGTCTCACTTGGCTTCCTGGGTCTTCTCAAGGACAGCATATCTCCAAATGTCTCGGTCACTTGTCATCGCCTCAGTTAGGCCCTATGTTAGAAGGTTGTGCTTCACCACCTCATCCCAGGTCTTCCTGGCTCTAACTCTTTCACAGGTACCCTCTACTGCTAGGGTGTGAAACTTTTACACACAGCTGTCTTCATGTATATGCAACACGACTATACCAACACATTCATTTCTCTTGTACACCACATCTGATGCTTCTTACGTCCAACTTTTCTCTTAGGGCGCTTACACTGTCATGTATGCACACTGACATTACACATCCAGAGGAGCATACTAGCTTCATTCCTTACAAGCTTATGCATGTCCTCAGCAGTCACAGCCCATGTTTCACTGCCATGTAGCATGGCTGTTCGTACTCTGAGTGAGAGGCCCTTTGCCCAGGCTATTCTTATTCTAGCAGCTACACTCTCAGAGCATCCACCCTTGCTACTGGCTTGGTTACCTAGGCAACGGAAGCTGTCAACTACTAGTTTTCCTCTCTGGCATGTGATGGAAACTGTTCTCTGCACATTTTCAGTGTTTATTGCCCCTGAGCATTTGCCACACACAACAACTATCTTCCCAGTTACCCTCCTTCGATATTGCTTCACCTCCTATGTGTCCATAACTTACACCGGATACATCTTATGGAGTTTCTATCTACGCCTTTTCTACAGATCGAGCAGGGCCATCTACCTGAAGGGATTTGTGATTTGTCTGCCTTCCTACTTATTAAGACTTTGGCCTTTGCTAGATTGACTCTAAGGCCCTTCGATTCTAGACTTTGCTTCCATACCTGAAATTTCTCCTTTAGTTCTGATAGTGACTCAGCTATTAGAGCAAAGTCATCAGCATAGAGGAGCTCCCAGGGGCATTATGTCTTGAATTCCTCTGTTATTGCCTGGAGGACTATAATGAATAAGAGGGGGCTGAGGACTGATCCTTGGTGGACCCCTACCTGGAATTCTTTATTATACTCATTGCCAACCCTCACCTTACTGACAGCATCCCTGGACATGGCTGGTACAGCTCTCACTAACCACTCATCTATCCCTAGTTTCTGCAGTGACCACCAGATAAGGGATCGGGGGCCCCTGTCAAAGGCCTTCTCCATGTCAACGAAAGCCAAGTACAGAGGTTTATCTTTGACTAGGTATTTCTCCTGCAGTTGTCTTACCAGAAATATAACATCAGTGGTGCTTTTCCCTGGCACAAACTCAAACTGCATTTTGTCTAGACTGACTCTCTCCCTAATTAGTTGGGCTATGACCCTCTCTGTGACTTTCATTACCTGATCCAACAACTTGATATCTCTGTAATTATTCGTATCTAATGCATTACCTTTACCTTTGTAGCAATTGACTATGGTGCTGCTACATCAGTCATTGGGTATGACTCCTTCATGTATCACCTGACTGACTACACGGGTGACTAGACTATAACTGACACCGCCAGATATTTTAAGCATCTCTGCGGTGATCCCTAATGGGCCAGCGGCTTTCCTTGTCTTCATACCCTTAATTGCTTTATCTACCAAGGTACTGTCAATTTGGATAGCTGGTCCCTCTGTTCGGTCGACATTCAGCAGACTCTCTTTCTCCCATTCATTCTCTTCATTTAGCAACCTTTCATAGTGGCATCTCCAAGTCTTTCTCTTTGCAGCCACATTAAATGCAAGTGAGCCATTATCCATCTGGACACATTTCTATTCTATGAGATCACGAATCTCTCTCACACACTGTCTTGCAACACTAAACACTTCAGGTCCTCATGATGCAGAGCATTGGCAAATTTTTTCTTATCTGCTTCCCCTCTGACTAAGTAAACCTGTCTCCTACCTTCCCTTCTGGTAATCTGATACAATTCCCTGTTACCACCATTCTTTCAGTCCTTCCATGCCTGTTTCTTTTCCCTAATGGCCCTGTCAACTACATTGTTCCACCACCGTATTACCTTGGGTCAAGAGAGGAATTTGCACCATCCACAGATCTGGCCATTAGCCCTCAACAGGTTGTCCCGTAGGAGCCTCTAGTTGTCTTCCACCGTCATCCATTTAGCCCTGATCCCGAAGTCACTAACTACTAATCTATGTTGTGGGGTGCATTCTTCACCTGGGAAGGTTCTGGCATTTATAAGTAGCCATCTTTCCCATTTCCTGGCAAGGATGTAATCAATTTGACTAGTGTGTCCACCAGATCGGTAGGTGAATAGGTGGTGACTGGCAGGTTTCCTGAAGTTAGTGTTACATCAGTTCAAGGTGCTATTTTGAAACCAATACTTCAGTTTATCAGGCTTTCATTGATATATATATATATATATATATATATATATATAT
>NC_068991.1:42894655-42930793 GCF_001194135.2 Octopus bimaculoides | reverse complement strand
AAAAAAAAAAAAAAAAAAAAGACAGAAAAATTATGGTGATGATGATACATATATAAACATGTATAAAAGGACAAACACCACCATTTGGATAACTGCTAGGAAGGTGTCAAGTCTCCTACTAAATAAATTACACTGTAAAAGTGGTTGGGATTTGGAAGAGCATCCAGCTGAAAAACACCTTGCCAAAAGTGACCTCACCTGTGTTTGTGTCACGTAAAATGCACTCAGTCCACTCTGGTGGGTGATTGGTGTTCAGAAGGGTATCCAACCACAACAGACACAGAAGTCAAATGCACGCTTCTACTTGGCTGGCTCCTGTCAAACCGTCCCACTCATGCCAGCATGGAAGGTAGACATTAAATGATAATGATGATGTGTATTTAATGTGTTGGTGTACACTCAAATATGGTAGGAGCATCATTACAGAAACTGTTTTGAGAGAGAAATTCTCATTATAGACAATGTGCATGAAGACACCAAGTTGGGCTATGAACAATGTTAAAAGTCTGTAGGATATGTGTTACTATATTATTATGCTTCATCAGCTATAGGCACTATATTAAATCTGTCATTCATAGCCTACTAAGAACTATTATTCTTATATTAGAACAGCAAATAATGAATTTGCTTATGTGTGCAAAGCTTAGTCAAATTGGAATGAATTAAGTAGTAATGGTCAAACATGGAAAGACGTGCCTTGAGAGAGAAATTCTCCTTGCAAACAATATGTGTGAAAACATACCATACTGGGCTATGAATGACATCATTAGATTGTACGACCTTAGAACATTAGGCCTCACCAAGGCAATGACTAATGACCGAGATCTTTGGAAATATGCTCTGCGTGAGAAGACCCGGCAAGCCAAGTGAGACCATAATCCGTGGCCTCTGCCAGAGGTGTAGCCAGCCCACTTATTCGTACCTTTACTTCATTGGACACTAAACTCTGCTTGCGAAGACCTGTTGAGGCAAGTGAAATCGAAATCGAACCAAATTCGATGACTCCCATGCCAACCTTTCCTTCATTGGACACTAAATTCTGCTTGCGAAGACCTGTTGGGGCAAGTGAAATTGAAATCGTAATTGAACCAAATTCGATGACTGGCACCCATGCCAGTGGAGCGCTAACCACGCCGTCCGAGAGTGATCGTTGCCAGAGCAGCTGTCTGGCTTCCGTACCGGTGGCATGTAAATAGCACCATTTGAGTGTGATCATTACCAGCATCGCCTTACTGGCACTTGTGCCAGTGGGACGTGAAAAAAATATTCGAGCGAGATCTTGCCAGTGCCGCTGGACTGGCTCCTGTGCAGGTGGCACATAAAATACACCATTTTGAGCGTGGCTGTTGCCAGTACCGCCTGACTAGCCTTCGTACCGGTGGCACGTAAAAGCACCCACTACACTCTCGGAGTGGTTGGCGTTAGGAAGAGCATCCAGCTGTAGAAACTGTGCCAGATCAGATTGGAGCTTGGTGCAGCCATCTGGTTCGCCAGTCCTCAGTCAAATCGTCCAACCCATGCTAGCATGGAAAACGGACGTTAAAGGATGATGACGATTTACATTGTAACAAAATACTATTTGCTAACAGCTAAAGCATTAAACAATAACAAAACGAAAAAAAAAAAATCATCACTATCAAGCAGATTTACAATAGTATTCCTGATATTTGTGTGCTGCAGATCAGCATTACTCCTTTTATGAACACTACATAATGATTAATCTTTTGGAAACAAGCAAGACTTACTAATTTGAGCAAACCATCAAGGAAAGCATATTACAAGAAAATGAGTGAAAATAGGAATGATGAAGTACATAATGCCTGCTAAAGAAGTGATAGGAACATAGTAGAAACATCCATAATTAGAACAATTCTTATGAATAAAGATAATATTATCCTCTTCATATAAAATTGTTCTTTTTGTTTTATTTTGCTCTTTGTCTTTGACTAGACTGAGCTAAACTACACTACACTGTACTGACGTGTTTAAGGAGTGTTTTAATAGATATGGATTCATATGTGCTGTAAATAAGTGTACAATGATACTTAATGGGTATGCTTCGTCTGATATTTCAGTTCTGTTATAATTGGCATCTATTAGTTTGCTCAGGCACCAGAAATGTAGCTATCCTTAGCAGAAATAAATTGCTGTTGCCAAGAGATAGAAACCTATGATGAGGAAATACAGGTTCATTTCTAGTTTGTAATTGAACCTTCAATTCGATAATTGACACCAGATGTATGTAAATAATTTAACTGCAGTAAAATTTCCCCACCCACTTAATCCATCACTGAGCAAGGAATCTTTTAGCATCCATCCCTACCTCTCACTTTAGTGGCACTCCACTTTGCTGGCACCAGATGTATAGATCTTTAAATTTAGACTTTATCTGGAAGCAGACATTTCTTTAGATTCAGCAGATCAAAAGGGATGTTTTGTGGCTAAAAGCAGATTAGTAAAACAAAAATAAATATGATCAAAGCAATGAGTTAAACTTCTATCTGAGCGAATCAATTCTGCAAATTCATCTTCCCTGAGTTAGCTAGAAAAGGGACTGGGCATTTTGTGAAAGTTATCTGCAATATACATAAGGTTATTCAAGTGAAAAAATTGCCCAGAGTGCCATTGACAATAAAAGAAAAAAAGAGATGCAAAGTTTATGAACTAGAAAATTACTGGTACCTATTTTATTAATCTTCTAAAAAAAAAAAAATGGAGGATAATATTAACATCTATGGGGTTTTACCTCAAAAGTAAACATCACTCAAAATATCACACAGCTAGTCATCTGACTCCTTTTCTCAGAAACAATTATATAAGACTAATTTCCAACTTACCTCATGATCTGGCACTTTCCTTGCAACTACACGGAAAGTGTTGTTGGATGTATGATGGAAGATTTGAACTTTGGAAAGGCCCTGCGATTTCCCTTTAGGGATCCATTTCTTATTGGGCTCATCATAGGTCATCACCGAGGCTCGAGCAGTCACAATTGGTACTTCACTACAAGAACAATTATGAACAACCAATTATACACAAACAAGTACACTGAAAAAAGTAACAAGCATATTCAGGTACAATTGCAGATATAACTAAAAATAACAAAACCACCACACTGTTCTGCTAGCATCCACAATGAAATAATAGACTAATTTATACAAAGTTTTGAGTTTGTTTGGTTTATACCATTTCTTTTAACTTATTATCGCCCACCCTCTTTCACAATAAAAGAACAAAAAGGACAGGATTTGCCTCACATAAGAGTTGAGAATTGTATTTAAAATTTATTACCATGGCAAAGTTGTAATATGTATTTCATATATAAAAGCACAAATACACATACTTCTACATACACAATTAGAAACTAAATTCATGTGTCATTACCCACCCAGACAATAAAGTAACATTTATTTCCCAGTGTTTTTCTTAAATTTGTTTAACACATAACTAACATCAAAATAAACGACAACTATAAAATATAAAAATACTGCAGATAAATATAAATAGTATGTGTTCTTTTGCCTATTGGTCAACCAATACATAAGCTGCAACTTATTATTCACATGCTGTTTAGAACCAAAGTGAGTTTTGATCAAGCAGACATATAATGAATGACATTCCAATGATTAGCCATCCTATCAAGTCTTTAGGTGCAAGTGCATCCAAGATTATATCATCCAATGCATTTCTTTTTTTACATATGGTATACTGTAATGTAAAGAAAATAGCAAGCTGAGCAACAATGTAAGATGTTTCCTCATTGGTTTGTTAGATGGTCAAATGACACAGTGATACTGCTGTATGCTCAGTGTAGTTTTTAAGCTAGTTATTGCACAACAGCAACATTGATTCTTTCTGTTTTACCATGTGCACCTTTGCTCTCTTCATAGCATGTGTTACCTTATCATTCTCCCTTTCACTAACTTTCTCAAACCATCCTAGTTTCTCTACACGCTGTTTTTCTTTTAAGTAAAACAAAAATGAAATTGAACTTAATATAAATGTAGAATTATGTTCCATGTGTCACACATCATATATATGCAAGCGAGCCTTTTAGTCAGTGCGTTGAACTAAGCAGATGGAAACAAAATGAAAGAAACTTTACAGTTTTCCATCATTAACTTAAGATAATTCAAACTCAAACAATGCACATTATTCTTAATATCTCATAATGTTACTTAACTAAAAATATTAGAGCTATTTTGCAATTGAACTTTTAGTGACTGAGTTGAAATCTTGCTACATAACTATTCAACACAGGCTTAAAATAAATTCCTTCTTTTTGAAGAGAAACATTTGAAAAGTATTGAAGATTTATGGGCAATATATTTCTATAAGACTATTTACTCCTTTAAACACATACCTACAAAGATGTATGTGTTCTGTATGTGTATATATTAGATATCCAAAACACATTTTCTCACAGTAAAGAGGTCACTTGAAATTTATATCAAGTTTCTCCTAACATGAATGACAGTTCAGTAACCTCAGGTGAAAATTTAAATTGTGTATTGTCTTATTACTAATTTCATTTGTTCTTGTATTTTACAACAATTTTTCTATGCTGCCACAGGATGAAGCGATACATATTTAAGGATATATTTTCAGCTGGACACTCTTCCTATCGTCAGCCCGTAGTTTTTTTTCAAGTAAAGGATTTTCTGTATTCCACTTAACTTTGAAACTGCAGAGACAGGATATAATGTTCACTGGTAATGTAAAGATCATTTATCTAGCTTGAGCTGGAAATAGCAACTTCATGCATTTATGAACACACAACAGGCTTCCACACAGTTTCTACCTGCCAATATCACACTCACAGGATATTGTTGGCCTAAAGCTCTAGAAAACCAAACTTGAAACTATATGGTTTGAAAGTAAACTTAACTATACAGTTATGCCTTTTTTTTATAATTTATTTTCTTTAAAAATAGTTTACAATGTCATTTAAATGAAGTCTTAATACATACATAATAGCAACAATTAACTCAAATTTAATACTCCTCTACAAGGCTATTTGATCATAAAATTCTGGCTGTTCAAGCATGTATTATATTTCATACAATATTCAGAAAGTATTTGAAGAATTAAAAACATAGTTTCTGATGAAATGTTGATATTTAACAACACAAAACTATTTTGTTATCTTAAGTACAACTAAGAATCAAAATATTTTTACAAATATTAAAAAAGTAATTAACAAATAAAAAAGAAAACAAATTCAGTAAAATACTTTAATCTGAAATGTTTAAAATAACTGATTTTCCGTATGTGATGTGTTTTTGTTGACAGAATGATTTCCAAATCGTAATTGGAATATATGTCAAGGCTGAAAAAAGGAGAAGCAAGAAGGTAAGTGGTCCTTTATCTCAATGCCATAATAGGTCTTTGTATAAATGCAGGGGTAGGGGGTTGAATATATAAAATAAGCAAAATTAACCCTTATATGCATTCCCTCTTGCATAATCATCTATATATATAAAGATGAGAATGTGTGTGTCTTTCTGTTTGTGTGAATCCCTAAAACTTGCAAACTACACAACAGATTTCATTCAAATTTTACACATGCCTTACTTAGGGTCCATGTAGTGTCATAGGCCTAAAAATTTTAAAACTTCTTGCCTAATGTGAGCCCAGAGCAATCCCCTATGCCTTCCACTATTTCAGTATTACGTGTCAAAAGTGAAACAATAACACTTCTCTATTGTAATGTCAGATATTAGGTCATCCCATAAGTTCTGTCTGAATTTTGAATATAGAAAACAAGTGATCAAATGTTATATTTAATTGAAATTTAATCATCAATGTACTTTCAATCTATTTACAAGCTTTTTAATCCCATCAATGTAAAACTCTTTTGGTTTCAAAGCGAAGAACTCTGAAATGTCAGTCTTGACCTCCTCTTGGCTTGTGAAAGTTGTGTTCCCCAAATGATTCAGTAAACTATGAAACAAATGGTAGTCTGAAGGAGCAAGGTCATGAGAATAAGGCGGATGACGAATTTTTCCGCAACCAAACTCTTTGATCTTCTGTTATGTGATCTTTGCAGTGTGGGGTTGCACATTGTCCCGATGAAACATCACTTCTTTTCGATTCACTAAAGCGGGTCTTTTTTTCTTCAAAGCTTGGTTCAAACGCTCTAATTGCTGACAGTAGACTTGATCATTGATTGTTGCATTAGGTGGTAAAAATTCAAAGTGAATTACTCCTTTGCAATCCCACCAGATAAAAAGAAGAACCTTTTTCCTATGAAGTTCATTAGAGAAAATATAAAAGAAAAGTCTAATTCCTCAATTCCATGTGACATGGGCAACGCCAGGTATCTCTGCTAGTATATACTTAATTTTCTTTACAGATTAATAACTAAAAAAAAAAAAAAAATACAGCTTAGAACTCATAAAAGATATCTGAAAAATTATACTAGAAAGAGAGTGATGAAAATAAATTGGCAATGAAATTTAATAATGAAATGAAAAATAACTCAATGAAGAATCCTTTGTTATTGTTGCAGTAACCAAGAAAACAAGTGATTAGATTGTTTTTAATATTCAAAGCAGTAAGAGGTAATCAGGTACATATTTGACAGGTCTTTGTGAGGTTATCAGAAAATACACAGGCTAAACAGTTAGCCATACCTCAACTGTCATATTTTATAATAAATCAAGCAAGCTTTCTCTACTCAGATTACTGAGGTAATAATGAGGGAAGGTTAAGACTCACCCACACAAGGGAGCTGTTATTAGCTCCAGTATAGAGGAATGAGATATATGCAAGTTCCAAGACCAAAGGCCACAATGGGGAGGTTTTGATCAATGTGTAAACCAAAATATTAACTTTGTTAATATTGCAGTATATCAATGAATAATTCAACAATTGCAGTTAAATACCATTTAATCTTAAATGCCAACTTGCAGAAAATAGAATACAAATAACTTTTTAGCAAACATGTGATATTTTATTAAGAAAGTGCTCAAAAATGATCTTCTGACAACACCACCTCATCATTCCTCAACAATCATTTATTCTAAAACACAAAACTAAAAGATTCTAATACACACAAAAGTACATCAGAAATTTTCAAATATACAAAGTAATAAAGTGTCTAACAGAATGCTACATTCTAATGAGACAACTACAAAAAATACTACTCTCCAAAAAAAGAAACATCTTAACTTCACATGACCATTTAGAATGGTAAGTATAAGGAAAGTAAGGAGAAGGCATGAAATTTGTGAATCATGCATGGCAGTTAAAAGTAGTCCTAATCAGTAATGAACTCAGACAGGAAATTAATGCACAGCTAAGTGTTTACTAACATTATATTCCTATTGCTTTTTTTCTTTTCTTTCGAGTTCTTGAAGCCACATCTAAAGTTCAAGACTGAAGGTGCGTGTCAGAAAAGAATGGGCATTAAAATCATTGGTGAATGTACCATAAATCATTGCTAAGGTGATGAGCTGGCAGAACTGTAACTGTGACAGGTAAAATGCTTAGTGGCAGTTCATGTCTTTACAATCTGAGTTCAAATTCTGCCATGGTTCACTTTGCCTTTCAACCTTTTGGGGTAAAGTAAGTATCAGTTAAATACTAGAGGGTGGATGGGAAAGGATCGATGTGATCTCCCTCTCCAAATTGCTGGCCTTGTGCCAAAATTTGAAATCAATATAAAATGTTGCTGCATGTTGGTGTGTAAGTTAGAAATGGAGGGTATCCAGAGTTGAAATAAAGACCTGAGATGAACTAGTTAGATCAGATCGCTGAATATAGTTGTAGGCTAAGAAACATAAGACAGCAACAAATGAAGTTGCTGAACTGCAGGTACATCCAACCCAATAAAGCATTGATAATGACTAAGCTAAATATTTACATTGTAAATACAAACAAACAAAAAATAGTAAGAATCCTTAGTTTATATTTTCTATATCAATAAGAGTTGGACAGGACAACAAATCTGCATAGCTGTGCATCAATTCTGATAAAGGTCTGCTCAAACTACCATATTTCTACTTTCAGTCAGCCATGGTGTACTTCTTCCACACATCCTATTAACTCTCTCAGACTTGGGCCCCTGCATCTAACTTTACCTTCCGCCTGAGCTCATGAGCAAAATATAAATAGTTGCATATACAGCCCAAGAGTAACCATTGCAGGCAAACTAATAGACAGAATTATAAAAAAATTCAGGAGAATAACAATAATAGGCCTATCTCTCAACTATTGTATTTGTTCACCCAAATTCCTACTTTTGTTATGACTTTCACCAGTTTGATTATCCAAATCCTTCACACTGCCAACCAGTATAAGTGTAAACTCTTTGTCTGAAGAATAAATATCATCAATAATTTCCTTAACTGCAAGAAGTTAAGGCCTTGCTCATTTACAAAATGAAGTGCTGGATTCATCACACTCTTCTTCATCACCAAAAACAATATTTTATTCTATTTTTATTTTTTGTACAGTTATGGAGGACACCATCAACAATGAGTTATAAATAAATACGCTTGACTACAAGGCTGCAAATGTGATCAGTTGTCTAATTTTAGTATTTTATCTTCTTTTAATGTATTGTTCACTACTGCTTTACCAGGAATACGGCAGAGATGATGTTCAAGCTATTGCTGCTATAGTGGGAAAATGGCATGACAGGGTTAATCATTAACTCCCAGTACTTTTTCACTTAGCTTGCACACCCATTTGCACTACATTAACCAATGTAGTCCTCTCTTTTGCACACGTGATAAATCTCTTGTGTTGAATGTCTTAAATTCACTTTCTAACATCTTTTCTAAGTTACATTTAAGCACTCATATTCATGACCATGCTTGACAGCTATACAACATATCATTAGACTTCTGCCATGCCATAGTCTAAGCTTCATAAAGATAGTAAACCTTTCATTCATACAAAGTGTTCTTGAAACACCTTCCAATCTAACCCTAACTTAAGATCCGCCTGATTATAGTAAAACTAGTCTACAACTCATAAGAAATCATTTGAAGAATCCATGGACTTCAGGTTAATGCATTCCTTTCAAGTATATTAGAGATTCCACTTTATTCTGTTTGACACCTACATCTGTCAGAGTAATGCAAATGGCTGAATTTCTTGAAACTTACAAAATGTCTAAGCAACTGCTTTCTCAGTTGGTTGTCTTTCCCACTACTAACCAATAAAACAGATATCCATATGTAAAAATAACAATCTCAGTTTGATTATTGTTATTATTAAAGCAGCAAGCTGGCAGAATCATTAGTGTGCTGGGCAAAATGCTTAGTGGCATTTCTTCTGGCTTTATGTTCCAAGTTCAAATGTTGCCAAGGTCGACTTTACCTTTCATCCTCTCAGGGTCAATAAAATCTGTACCCGTTGAGAACTGAAGTCAATGTAATTGACTTCCACACCCGTCAAAATTGCTGGTCTTGGGCCAAAGTAAAGATTATTATTAGTTTTTAACTTCATAAACACACCAATTTGTAGAGTTTTCAAGTGCTTTGATATACAAAAGGAGTGTTTTCATGTTCATAAATGTTGAAATTCATGTTCAGAAATATTGGTGCATTAATTAGAGGCTAGTTTACAGAAATATTTGTTACATCCATAACAGAGATAAAACTTCTGTTTTTCAACAAATCTATGAACTATTTTCATTATCCACACCTTCCTTCTACTTTGGCAGAAGTTGATTCATGAATAAATATTCTGCTTCTATAGACATTCTCTCAAAATCCATACCCAAAGATTTGGTACACATCAATTAACTCAATTGCCCATGAAGATAAAATATCAGAATAAAAAAAAAAGGCATATGTACTGGACTTTAGAATATGCAGTCTAATGGGTATTCAACATATTGTTCTACTTCTAGATCATACTGGTAAATTCAAGTGTTAGACAAATGAGTGTCATAATTTGTCTGAAGCTAATAGCTATGAATATGTAATCTCAGCAGAAAATACTAGAGCTTTATTAAAAAATTTAACAGTTATATATGCTGGTCGAAAACTTTGATATGTGTATATAACATTGAAATAATAAATCTAAGTTTATATTTCAAATGGTGCCAACCAAATAACTGTGGATTAAGTATAACTATATATTAAATTAAAACAGTCTCATTTAATTGCTATCTTGTATAAGCACAATAAAAAACAAAACAAATAATATAAAATAGCTTGCAAAAATTAACAGAATCAGTGACTAACATGAATGGTATGCAGTGATACTTCAGATAACTGAATCCATTCTATAATGACAGGAATACATAAACTTCAGAGATATGGAGAAGTTCATGCTAACTATGATGTTGAATGTAGACGTATATTTGGTGGGAAACTGTGTATTCAGAATCACATCAATGAATAAATTAATGTAAAATCAATTAAAACAGTATTTTCATACTGTTGTAAAAAGATCTTACATTCAATTACAATATTCAAAACACTAATGATATCATTTCTTGACCAAAATATACCCATAAGGTACCTGGACAAGAAGTAACAAAGGCGTTAAAGAATTCACTGATGCTGCAAAGATTGAATCATTCCATTACTATTCAGATCCTTGTCAAACAAGGATATCAAGGTGACAGAATTGATTTTTCTATTCAGTAGCTGGGTTGACATTGGTCTACTCTTACTTGCATGCTTGTTGAGTGATTACTCTGTATTGTCACTGCAGCAAACAACAGAACAGGTATCAGAAGTCCTTGGCCTTTCTCGAGTCACATTCTTCAATATATGCAAATTGTGGTAATCACCAACAGAGCATTCACCTGTGGGATAGAGTTTTATTAGTGGAGGCGCAATGGCCCAGTGGTTAGGGCAGCGGACTTGCGGTCATAAGATCGGAGTTTCGATTCCCATACTGGGTGTTCTAAGTGTTTATTGAGTGAAAACACAAAATCTGCACGAGGCTCCGGCAGGGGGTGGGGGGTGGCGAACCCTGCTGTATCCTTTCACCACAATTTTCTCTCACTCTTTCTTCCTATTTCTGTTGTTCCTGTATTTCAAAGGGCCAGCCTTGTCACACTCTGTGTCATGCATGTATCTGTGGAATGCTCAGCCACTTGCATGTTAATTTCACAAGCAGGCTGTTCTATTGATTGGATCAACTGGAACCCTTGCCATTGTAACCGACGGAGTACCACAAGAGTTTTATTAATTTTAAGTGATGCTTTATGTTTGAGATATCAATTTCATCAGTCAGGTATTTGATATGAGCATAGAGCTAAGTAGTGTCAATTCTTTAACATGACCAAAAGTTTATCTCTTGCCTGACTTTGTTGCTTAAGATGCATCTTTGAACTTTCAACAAACCTTAACTTAGATAACTATCATTGGCTATAGTACCTATTACCTCTTTGCAAAGCTCATATAAGATCACCCAGTATCAGAACAAAGTCTTGCAAAAATGTTCTCTAATTGAAAATGTAGATTTTGGCAATTTCAGTTTAAATTATTTGAAACTAGATTTAAGTTACAACTTCAGTTATAAGAAATAACCAGTAGATATTGAATAACTCCAAATGGAATTAAAATGTCTGGAAAATAAAAAAGAATATATCAATTAAAATGATTAAAAAATGTCTAAAACTTAAAAGCCCTTTTATTTTTTACCCCTACTGTATGGTTTGCATTTATTTTTCAATATAATAAAGAGTAGGACAAATTTTGTGAATTAGTGTGTGTGTGTGTGTGTGTGTGTGTGTGTATATATATATATAGACGCAGGAGTGGCTGTGTGGTAAGAAGCTTGCTTCCCAACCACATGGTTCCAGGTTCATTCTCACTGTGTGGCACCTTGGACAAGTGTCTTTTACTATAGCCTCAAACTGACCAAAGCCTTGTGAGTGGATTTGGTAGATGGAAACTGAAAGAAATCCATCATATATATATATATACGTGTGTGTGTGTATTTATGTGTCTGTGTGTCTCCCCACCTTCGCTTGACAGCCAATGTTGGTGTGTTGACATTCATGGAACTTAGTAGTTTGGCAAAAGAGACCAATAGAATAAGTACTAGGCTTACAAAGAATAAAACCTGGGGTCAATTTCTTCGACTAAAGGTGGAGCTCCAGCATGGCACAGTCAAAATAATTGAAACAAATAACAGAATAAAAGAATATATGCAACTTGAGAAAGTATTTTTACAATTCTATGCTCTCCCTGCCACTGGTCTTTCAGCTGCAAATTAGGAATGAGAATTGCAGTGTGATAGGCAGGGTGATTTAAATAAATTCCTGCACTTTGATAATGCACAGAATATATATGATTAGCTTTCAACTCCTGACTTTGGCATCTAAGTATTTAACAGATAAGTATTTTAAATGCATCTGTTTCTCTACCTATCTCATGTTATGTTGAACATATTCAGTATATAATTGTAAGACCAATAATGTTAAAAAAAAAAAAAGTAAAACAATTTGAAAGTATGTATTGAGTAAGTGGAACTAATTTCATAGTAGAACCTGTTACCAAAATTTAAACATTCAATATAGTGAGTGCAGAAGAAAATGTATTCTGTTACTGTAGAAGGGGAAGGTAGGGGGATTACATTTTAGATGGTGATAATAAAATTGGTTATAGTAGTGGTGATGATCAGGGTTGATAGTGATACTGAATATGAGGGAGATGTTGCTGCTACGATGTTGGAACTGCTGCTGCTTTTTACGATCATCATGATTGCGTAGTTTGAAAATACTTGACATCATTAATTTTTATTTACAATCCTCAGCCTACTTACTTTCAAATGAGGCTTCTCTATGGAATTAACCCAGATTGCATCTTATGAAGTAAGATAGATATTTCACTATACACTTAACAGCTAAAAGGGAACACCTAACTTGTGTCTTGCTACAGCAAGCCAAAGATCAAGTGAAATACATTTTTAATCAATTCCTAATCTTTATTGCATTGTAGAGAAAAAATACTACAGATGAAACCAACAACCTCGATTACACTAACACACTCTGTTCTAGTGCATTAGCTTTTCACATCACTGCCTTTAGCAGGACCTGCTTCAACAGAAATTGCAAAATATCAATGTTGTGAAGTGTAATTTATAGATTCTAGATACATAGGGTTTAGTACTCTAAAATTGCCTCTTATTAGAAAACAAAAATAAAGAAATTAAAATGTCGAATCCCAATAAGAAAGAAAAATTAAAATCTCTAAACAAGTACTATTTACTGGAAAGAAAAGACCAAAGAGATGAATGACTGATGTAAATGGAAAGAAAAAATACCATATTTTATTAGTATTTTAAAAGAGAAAGGTTCAAATAATATGTGGGATGCAGTGTAACCTAACAGAACATGGAGAAATAAAGGAAACAAAAAAAAAATGATAAAAAGGTGATATAGTAACCATGTTGACCATTTAACCCTTTAATGTTTAAACCGGCCATATCTGGCCCAGATATTCTACATACTTTATATTCAAACTGTCAATATCTAGCCTCTCACACCTAACCTACATTGACATTCTAAAAATAAACAATCACATTATTGAAACCTCAAAGCTATAAGATAATGTATGATTAATTCAAAACAATTTGAGTGAAAAAGTATTATATTTAACAGTAATCTGAACACTAAAGGGTTAAGCTATGGCAAGAATGCTACACATATCCCATGTTCTCTTAGGCAGTTTCCATCATAAATAGATACTTTCCTTCTTTTAGTCACCATCACTACATTTAACAGTCTCTTCAACCCTGTTGCTATTTCATATACTTATCAAACTGTTACACTTTGTCACTTAGGTTTGCTATTTTCCTCTTTCTATTAACTTCTACCTTCATTTCTAGTTTCTCAATCCACCTGCCTATATTCTTTATAAGTGTCATCCTTATGCTTCTTTTTTTTTAATACCAGCAAGGATATACCTGTACAAAAAGATACTCTGAAATTAACTGATACTTAATGGAATCTAAAAGATTATAATATAAAAATACAAGGCTCCATGATAAATTCATTCGGTCTACTCCATCACTGAAGGTATCTAGTAAAGAAATGTTTTAAAAGTAATAGTATAAAATGCAATATATATAGTTCTGTGTTAACTAGATACCTTTAACATTTCCTTTGGGTTATCTTTTTGTCTTATAATTTCTATATGAAATTATTACTGACAAAACAATATTGCAATATTTTTGAATAACATATACTATGTTTAATAATAATTCTCTAAAACCAATATAAAGTTGTTTATGTAAAGTCAGCATCCAGAAGTCAAGAATAAATGTGAATATATGAGGAAGAGAGAGTTAATCAATTGCCAGTAAATACTTAATATTGGCTTTACCTAGCAGTAAAATAAAATTCAGAGAAAACAATCAGAATATTTCATTGGTAGAAAAAAAATAAAGCCCCTTTGAAAACTTGAGATAAATTTATTGCTACATCGTTAAAGCATAAGTTTCCTTTTACTTTAAATAAATACATCTGAAATAAGTTATCAATTATGATATTTGCTCTTCTTCAGTTCTCTATCAAAATGTTGTGAAAATATCCTTTATCCGGATGCATATGGATGAAGCCAGCTGCATAAATAAGGGTTGCATGCTAATTGTGGAAGGAACCTGTGGAAAGGATAGATCCAGGAAGTTGTGGAATGAAGTAGTGAGAAACAATCTTCTGATGTTGAGCCTCAGAAATGACAAGGGACCAAGGTTCCTGGCAATTTGCTGTACTTGAGAAGACAAGTCAAGCTAAATAAAACCATGACCATCCATACATACAAGTATGTCCCACCCAACAGAGCCTATCTTCCCAACACTCCCACCACATGCTGCAGGTCTTACCACTCTCTCTTACATACCTATCTACACACTCAATGCACTCACATATCTATCATACCTCACTCCAAGCCACTCCAGTTTCTCTCACCATCACTTGCTACAGTTGTATCTTACCCATCTCTAAACATCTTCCCTCACACTCTTATGGAACATCTCCCTACCTTGATCAGCTTTGTACTACTTATACTCCCCCACCCACTGTTCTCTGTGGGTAGGCCCCAATACATTCCCAGCACCATCTATTTCTCTCTCTCTCACTCTGGCTGTCACTGACACTATCATACTCCAACCTCTATCCTGGCACGCAAGATCCCCTTGGTTCCACTTCCTCTCTCAGCTGAGAAGTCTCTGTCTTGCAAGCTAATTAGCAACCCCATCTGTGCTGGTCTTGTAATAAAAATATGTAATGGGGACACATAAAAAGCACACAATGCACTTTGTAAAGTACATATAAAGTGTAAATAGAAACCATGCCAAAACAGACAACTGGAACCTGTTGCAGCTCTCCAGCTTGCCAGCTCTTGTCAGACCATCCAACCCATGCCAGCATGGAAAACGGATGTTAAATGATTATGATGATCACTTAACTCATTCAACCTTCCATCTAACCCTAACTTACTATGGTAAAGAATGTTGGAATAAATTTCAACAATGTAAGCAAAATTCTGTACTTCATATGTTGTTTGATTATATCTCAAAATCTATTAGACATTGTCATTTTCCTCTAATTGCTAAAATATTTTGCTGGTTAAAGATTTTCCAAATTTTCTCTTTTTATGTAAATCATTTCTAGCTAAAGTACAAGTATTGAAATCATAAGCTGGGTGATTTGAATATTATACTCTAAAATCATAATCATATATTTCATCAAAAATACTTATTTTATTTCATGCTGTTAATTTTTTTGGTATCAGATAAGAAACACAGAAATTAACCCCCTTCAATAAAGATTATTACACTTCCATAATATTAGAAAAATACTTTAAAGATTGTTTTATCTTAATTGCTTATATAGAGAAATATATTTTTCAAGTAAATATTTCTGACAAATTTAATGGATTTTAATAGAACCACCATATTATCAAACTTCGACTTAATTACTCAATGATGCATTTAGCATCATATACAAAGGAAAGTACAGTTTTTTGTTTAGCTGCTTATCTCCAAGATAGGAACTATATGATTTCAAAGAATTCAACTGGAAATTCTAAATATTTGTAATATTAAGTGCATTTAATAGCTCTGTTCTTTGGCTTCCTTGAAGACGTTATTTCAAAACAACTTCATAGGTAAATTTCTACAGAATATATGTTAACTGATTATATATAATTTCAAACTGGTAGACATTTAAACATTTAACTTTATAACCATTTTGAAAAATAAATTACATGAGTTGACAACTCAGAAATGTTATCCACACAAAAAACAATATTTAAGTTAGTATTAACATATTTCATGTAGTGAGCATCAAAACATAATTAAAAACATTTAAGCAGTGAAATAATAACCAAAAAAAAAACAGTAACATTAGCCCAATGACTAATGCTATTTTAAACATTTCAACAAGTATGAGAGACAAGTTGAGGTATATTTGGTCTTATTAGATCATCTAAGTAATGCACAGTACCTTCACTGGACTTGTGAAAATAATTCAAATATTAGAAATAGAGCTAATGTCTTTTCTTCACTACATGTGTATACATTTATTAGTTTATTATTTTTCATAATTTGATAGCATATAGTGTTAAGGCTGTTGTGTTATTATAATAATCAAAACTTATATTGAATCATGAAGAAATTCATTTGCTTCTGTTATCCATATCAGTTTCCTTGAAGTGTGATATTATATGATGGTCAAACATGGGTAGTAAATGCAGCAGACTGTCAGCTATTGTAAATAGATGACTCAAGTATAGTCTATTAACTTACAAGTATAATTGAACACAAGTAAGTTGTGAAAGCAAGTGGGCATTAAAAGCAATTGATAATGTTTGCGAAAATAATGAATACACAAGTATGAGTATCTGATATGGAGAATAGATGATACTACATCTTAAATGTAAAAGTATCATGACAAAAGTAGTCCAGCAACACATAGGATTGGGGTGGTCAGAAGTTACAGGAAAATGTTGGGATTCACAAATGGGAAAACAAGATTAACAAAAATCTAAAGCTGCTGTACTGCAGACCTATCAACCAATTTGTGTTAAAACAATCATTACAACTATTTAGCCATCATATTTTAAAAGATGAATAAATAAAATTTCACTGGATCGCATTTCCTTTATAATTTGTTTACCTCCATTATGGCAGTAGGAAATTAGAATCCTCATACATCCATTTTAGCTTGCTTGCTTGGGGTGGACAGGGCTTTTCCAGCACAGTGTTTGGCTACTTATTGCAGTCGTTTGTTATCACCTTTATGAGGTGTATGCTCTTGAGATCAACTTTCCCCACTTATTTCTTTAGTTTTCCTCTTCTGCAGGTTTCTTCCGCTTGGATTATTTGACACTTCTTCACCCAACTGTCATCTTCTTGTACATAATCCTTTCTGACACTACATCTGATTCTTCTTATACCCAGTTTTTCTCTCGGTTCATACTTTGTTCTTAATGCAAACTAACATACATTCAGTAGAGCATGCTCGCTTCATTTCTTTCCAGCCTACACAAACTCTCTGCATTCAATGCCTATGTATCTCTACCATGCAATATCATGTCAAGTATATAAGCAAACATAGTTTAAAATATATATCCATCTATAAAACTAGTGTTGCTTGTCTTTCATTTTCAATTGGATGAAATAAAACTGCAGTTTCTAAAGTTAAAAATATTAAAAACTTACAACTGTTTAGAACATTTTTGGATAAAATAGCTGGTGTTTGATATGTAGAGTATTCTTGCCTTTAAACACTAAATGTTACTGCACTTGCTAACTGATTTTAAATAACTTACTAAAATTTAGTGCATGTTTAAATTTTGTTTTAATGAGATATACAAGGGTAAATCATTAATAATCTACAATGCAATTAGTGCATGTGCACCCTCTAGTCACTATGGGGACATGTTCGTTTGATCCTTCTCATAAGAAAATCCATAACAAATTACTTAGGAATAATAATTCATTTTTTTTTTTGCTATTTTTTCCCCAATTTGAGGATCATCATATCAATTTATTATTACATTTAGAAATGTCATTTTGTTATTTATTCAGAATTTTTAAGGCTCAATAAATTATCTCATTAAGCTTGTTGCATGTTCCTTTTCATATATTACTTGTTTCCCAAAATTAGAGTAGCAGAAGTTACAATCTCTTACAGTGTGACTTGTATAGCTGGACCATTTATGTTTACAAACTGCCCAGCAGACAAGTTCTAAACTTCTTTCAGTCATTGACATTACATCCAGTATTGATTCTGTTTGGATAGATAATGGAACTTATAGACTACTTGTCCATGCTCTTAGCAGATTAAATTTCTGTAGTATTAGTATGTAAGATTTTCCAGACAATTGGAAGTGTAGATACATAAGGTTCTCAATATCAAATCTTTAAGCATAAACAAAATGAAGAAGGTAATGAATTTCTTAGCCATTACTTTCTACAGTATTTTTCAAAGAACAATAATTTTTTTTTTTTTAAATTACATGTATTGTGGACAGATCAAATGTGATAATAATTAATTACTTATTGGTATCATTATGATTGCTGAAAATGTGACACAGTATCTGAAGCATCAGGTTTCTGCATTTAAATCTTACTGTGAGATCATTTTTTTCTTTCTCTTGGAGACTGATAAAATATGTAGTGCTATCAATACATTTGAATTACTTCCATTGATTATACTTTCCCTTTCAAATACTGATTAGCTTCTTAAACACAAGGTTACATTTGATGAAATCAACATTTGTAGAAACATACAATGTATCTCACCACAAGTTGTGTTGTGTTTCTATACAAAAAAATTACCACTACTAGTCCAAAGATTTATAAATGATTAATGAATCTTTATAAGAACAACATAATTTAGAAAGGAAACATGGATCTTGACTGGATATATTTTAAAGTTAGGTATTTTAAAGTTCAGAGATGAATTCTCAACAAAATCAAATTTATCATTAATCCTCACAAGTTGACAATACATATACACAACAACAATCAATATATCAAATTTGATTGACTCAACTATAACTCAACTTTTTTGTAATATTACATTTCTAAGTTCAAAGCATACTATGAAAAACTTGGAACATAAGATTTTGTAATTCATACATAATCCTAGACTCAAAAATAAAATATACTGAGCAATTTCAAAAAGTATCTGCTGTTTCACTGGTTTCTGATGAAAGAGAAATCTCTCCTGATAGGACACTCTTTTCAACAACAGGATGAATTGAGGTAATGTAGAATATAATGATGTTCTGCCCAGAAACACCAAAACACTTTCAAAGATCTCAAAACTTAGGCAGTAGTCCAATACCTTATCTATTCACTTCTAATGCCAGTATATTACCATTAAAATTTAATATAAACTGTTCATTTGAGATGCCAGCCTCACCTGTTACCTGGCTCATCTCATCCAAGTCTACCTAACTTCAAGTTGTTAACTTGAGGAAACACAGATTTCCCACTAAATTACAGAATGAAGAATAAACTCATCAGTTGTGTCATATAAATAATGATATATATGAGATTATTTAAAGAGAAAAATAATTAGAAAATAAGAACAGTAAACAAAGATCAAAGTAGTTAAAGAGTAGTGAGAAAGGGAATTCTGTATAGTTTATAAATATTTCAACAAGTAATATACATCAGTAATTTTATGACTAACAGATTGCTCAAGGATCACTATGTATCAAAAATAGAACCACTAAGAATCAATTTTTCTTATTACCTAATAGCTTATTAATTGGTCTATCCATTAGTGGCAAAACAAGCATGGTCAAGGGAAAATAGAAATCTCAGGATAGCTACTTCAATGAGACAAAAATATACAATGATTGAAAAACATATACCCTGCATATAAATATATACATACATTTGTGTATATACATAAACGCAAATAGGTACATGTAAAAAAAAAATAAAAAATAGCAACCTAACTTGAAACTATGTCATATGGGGAATAAATTATAATTATGTAACAAATACGTCACTGAATGGCAACTAAATTTGGATGATTCTGAAGATGAAGCATCTACAGAAATAGCTTTTACATTACCTACAAGTAAGCATAAAAGCAAAAGGTGATCTAATCCAGATTCTCAACACCTAGATGACAAAGAAAGGATTTAGTTAGGAACTATAATGAAATATCCATAATAGATTTTAAACTAAAAAACAAAATTATATTCTAAGGTTTTGTAATTAGTTATTTAAATAAAAATATAAATATAAAAGTTTATTGATTTCAAAGCTATGCTTAGTTTTATTATGAAATGGCTCATGGTATTTCATAAGCAAAGTCAAAAAAGAATAAATACTTCATACAAGGGACTAAGTATGACTACAGCAGCTGTCAGATATTTATTCTCTCAACCTATCAGGCATATTTCAGTGGTTAAGATATAAACTCTATGACTTGCATATCAAGTTCAATTGCTAGGAGAATATAAGATAGACTGGACTAAAAGAACTATATTAATTGACTTATGAGAACTGACCATGAATCCACCCTTTTATCCTAATGGATTAGAAGAATACAAGTGTTGAAATCTTCAATATTATCTGTATAAGTGAAAAAAAGTCTAAAGAAGATTAAAGGATTGGTCTTGTAGGATTAATTCTAATTATTTAATTTAATTCTACATTCTTCCTTCTTGTAGTTTTTGTTGGTCATCTTTTAGTAAGAATATAATTGAAGACAAGATGAATCTGCATTTCAACAATGACTTCTTTACTGATGTGATATAACTCAATGTTATAAGACAAGGATTCTTAAACAACAAATAAATATGAGGATAAAATAATATTTTCTATGCATCATCTTCATAATTTAATGCCTGTTGTTTATGCTGGCATGGGTTGAACGGTTTGATTAGAGCTGGCAAGCTGCTCCAGTCTCTAGTCTGATTTGGCATGGTTTATATGGCTGGATGCCTTTCCTAATGCCAACCACTTTACAGAATGTGCTGAGTGCTTTTAAGTGGCACCACATGGTCTCTTTTATGTGGCACTGCATGAGCTAGCCTAAATAAACAAACCATGCCTGTACGTACACACACGTGTATATATATATATATCATCATCATCATCATCATCATCATCGTTTAACGTCCGCTTTCCATGCTGGCATGGGTTGGACGATTTGACTGAGGACTGGTGAAACCGGATGGCAACACCAGGCTCCAGTCTGATTTGGCAGAGTTTCTACAGCTGGATGCCCTTCCTAACGCCAACCACTCAGAGAGTGTAGTGGGTGCTTTTACGTGTCACCCGCACGAAAACGGCCACGCTCGAAATGGTGTCTTTTATGTGCCACCCGCACAAGAGCCAGTCCAGGGGCACTGGCAACGATCTCGCTCGATATATATATATATATATATCTCCTCATCTTTACAGTTTAAATCACTTTTAGTATAGATATCAATAATAATCCTCCAATACCCAGCTAAGCTACTGATTATAGACAAATAAAGACTAACACTTTAATTGCTAACTGTAAATCTCTTAATGTTTCAATAAATTTATCCAGAGGATTAAATACTTTTCAGGTCAAGTGTTGTGACCAGTTGTACTGTTTAACATCTTAAAGATTAGGCTGTATCAATGTTAACCTCATGTATAAGTACACATACACTACACATGTAAAGAAACAACAGACAGCAAGCCATTGATATCAGAATGGACACTTGGCAAGCCAGGGATACAAAAATCAGTTGAGGAAATCACAGGGGGGATAGTGAAGTTCAGAATTTGAAGAAAGTAGCACAATTAATCAAAATAAGAATTTGTAGAATATTGATAACTCAACTGTCCAGAGGAATAAAACAGATTTTACACTCCTTACAGCAGTTGAACTTATCATTTGACCTACTCTCCTTCAAATCACAAGAAAATCAGCTGAATCAACCAGCTGGGCTTCACCAGTTTTTAAATAAGCTTTGACAAAACTAATTCTTCAAGCATCAACTTAAAATAATTATTTGGAGGGTACTGAACTTAAGAGACAATACAACTGTTTATGTCATGTATGTTGCTTCTAAGCTTACCCCGTAAAAATTTGCAGTTATACTCTATGACTATAGGCAAATGATTATCATTGTTCTGCATGCTAAAAAGATTCCATCAAAAAGAATGGGCTAACCATTGTAAAGGTTTATTGTGTATTCAAAACAGTGGTTAACACACACACACGTTATGGGGATGTGTGGCCTAATGGTTAGGATGTTGCACTCACAAGCACAAGATTGTGGTTTCAATTCCTGAACTAGATGGTGCATTGTGTTCTTGAGAAAAGACTGCATATCACGTTGCTCTGCAATCACTTCAGTATTTGATGTGTGGTACACTGTATACCTGTTCAGGCAATGTCGATTTGATGAAGGAAGTGAGCTAATAAATGGCACAAAATTGCAGAAACCTCATATGTGGTGACGAGAGTCTATTATATATATATATCATCATCATCATCATCATCGTTTAACGTCCGCTTTCCATGCCAGCATGGGTTGGACGATTTGACTGAGGACTGGTGAGACCGGATGGCAACACCAGGCTCCAATCTAAATTTGGCAGAGTTTCTACAGCTGGATGCCCTTCCTAACGCCAACCACTCAGAGAGTGTAGTGAGTGCTTTTACGTGTTACCCGCACGAAAACGGCCACGCTCGAAATGGTGTCTTTTATGTGCCACCCGCACAAGATGTACCATCCTGAGTGTGACCGTTGCCAGTACCAATGTAAAGAATATAATAAAAATTAATAGAAAAAAATAGAATCTTTAAAGAAAGAGTTAAGTTTTTAAAGCTCATTGATTCAATTAAAAAAAAAAACAAAAAAAAAAACAGCTGCATGACTGAAGTATAATTATTGTTAGTTTTGACAACAATGATTTTGCATTGAATGTTTTGGTGGTGTTCTCACAAATACATTGCCAACTTCTACAATTTGTGTTGCTATTTTCTTATTCTGTTCTGACTTAAGTATGTTTCTGAATGACACAAAGTCAGTAATGTAAGTCCCTGTATAACATTTCACCTCACAAGAGAGATATATTCTAAGGTAGTTTGATTAGGCGATACTGGAATTCAAATTTTATAATTTAATAATAGATTTTAAAATTGAGATATTTAAACTGTTGAAGCAAGTGCCTTCTTCAGCCTTTTCTTAACTGAATCAAGAATTAGAATCCCTATTTCATATATCTATTGATGTTACAGGTGAGTGAACAACATAATACTGTTAACTGAATTTGAGCACAAAAGGTGGCCTGTTACATATTTCACACTTTTCACATGTAATTTAAAATAACTTGGAATAACAACCATGACTGAAGAATGGTCAGTTCAGACTATCATTATAAACTGGGGAGAGTGAACACAATTATGCAGTCCTTCATAAGTGAGAAATTAACTATTTCAGTTTCTACAAAGTTATTCCTAATTCAGGTTTGGAACCAACCTGTAATTAAGGAAAATACAGAAAAAGATAAAGCTATCTATAGCAAGGTTCACACCCTGTTAATAAACTAACAAATCGACTGGTTTGATATTTCACTACTAACTCATTAAAATTTGAACACAATAGATGATAATTTGAAGATTTTAGCCGAGGGCAGTTTACAGCAACAGTAGTAGATTTCAAAGCATCACTCTACAAATGAAATGAAGCCAATAAATACTTCATAATTCTTAACCACTGCCAGTCTTCATGTAATATAATAAATATCCATTATCAATAATTAACTTTTGAGAATTCAATGCGAAGATATATACTATCTAGTTTATTGTCTTACATATTTTTTCATAATTGTCAAAGATTGAACACCCTTCACTAAGGATGTTTAATCTCTGACTGTAACCAATCTTACATTTCTTAAACTATTCTCCCTCATCCGTGTTAATTTTCTCATTTCTATTTTCTTAACACTCATATTCTTGTTTGATTTATATACAAAAGAAAATGAAAACATTTGTCACTCAAACTTAATTTTCTTTTTAAATACAGCTTATAAATAACCCATTATTACACTACCTGTACATCTAAAGGTGTACAAGCAGTGTAATTTGTAAGCCTGGTGTAGTTGATGTACAGCTAGAACATTCATATATTTTGAAATCCGAAAGAAAGGAATTCAAGACAATTGACATCTAGAGAAAGGGAACAAAAATACAGGGGAAGTAAGAAGAAGAGTGACATGTGTCATATGGGCCTGAATAGAAATGATATGCAACTAGCTAGTTCAGAAGAGAGGTAGTCACTGCAGAAATGATTGAATAGGTAGGAAGAGACAGCATGTCCATGGGCCTTGTAGTACATTGATGAGTGCTAATCAGTTGGATGGCTGCACACACGTGCATACCAACAGCCTGCACTCAGATGTGGGAGCAGTACTCCAATGTAAGCCTTATTTGTGTTTTGTAAAGAAGTTTCAGTTAATCTGGCCCTGAAGAGTAAGGCTAGTCTTGGAAGACAGTTTTGGCTATGCTATGTATGTGTATTGACATCAGGAAAGATCAGAGTGTAAGCATTTATAATGACTTTGAGGATTTAAGACTAGAGAGGTACAAAATTGTTTCTTTGATATGAGTAGCTATTGTATATTTGCTGTTGAAAGAGATTAGAAACTCATAACCTCACCGAAAGAGGTTTCCAAAGTTTCTGTTTATTGTAACAGTTCAGGTTTGGCAAAAATGTTTAGATTCCATGTGGATGATGTGTGTAACTGATTAGAAAGTGAAATGGGGTGTCATATGCATGGAGGCGACCTGTTGTCAGAGATGACAGCAAGCAGGTTAGTGTACAGAAGGGAGTGGAGGAGGGGGACACAACCAAAAATATAACAACAGAGATGATAGAGTATGGCTTGTAGAGTCCCATCAGCACATATGCAATCTGACAAGATTCAAATCTAAAAGAAATGGGTGAAGCCCATAGGTAACCAGTTTAGCTGGTTACCTGTGGGCTTCAAGGTGATTACTAATGACCACTTCCATCGCTATAAAAAAGTTAAACATGAGAATGAGATGACAAGAGTCGAGAGAGAAGTTTCCCTACTTGGGAAGAAGTTTTACTATTTTGAAAACAAATTATCATTTGCTTTTAAAATGACAACACATATTTGAACCAATTAGGATTAAACTTCTACACTAAGTACTTTGAGCAAAAATCTAATATTAGCTTATATCAGTATATTTACCTATGGACCCCTTTGATTCCTAATTTACTCAGGTGGTGGTGGTGGGGGGGGCGAGGGGGTTCATTGCCATTTGATGTCTAAAAAGTCATATTTTTATGCTTAAATATTAGAAATTATATAAAAAATTGTTTTAATATTTAGTGTGCTGCAGAAGTATAACCAGTTTATTGCAACTAAACTTTAACAACAAAATCTTATATGCACCCTGGCTGAGAATCACTGGCTTACACTAACATAGTTTGAACAAGCATTTTTTTCAGTGCTTGCATTCCTCAGATGGCCTGCAATTCAAAGATAACAAAAAAAGGAAATATGATCAAGAATTTTAAATAGATAAGGAATTACTATTATGTTACTGAATAGCTAAACTCTTTTGATACCAACCTGTCTGGGACTATGCTTGGTTCTATGATGCAAACTATTGGTTTTAACGTAATCTGAATGAAAATCTTGCATTAAAATTTCCTGTTAATTTGTTCTAAACACCAACTTGACAATAACAGTTGTTTTACAGAATTCTTCATTATTTCAATATTAATTGAAACAAATGTATTTCAGCAGAAATATGGTACCAAAAGGATTAACGAGCTCCATGGCACAGAGGTAGTGAGTCAAATTTTATAAATAATTCACAGATCTTAATACAAAATATCCAAAAATATTGATGAAATTTGAACCTCATTGTTCAATCAGTGTTTTGGCTATGGCCATCTACCTTTATTAGGGATCTAAATAAGCTGTATATAGAAAATTCAAATGATTCCTTAAAGATTGTATTTCAGCAGCCATATAATTTTCAAGTAATGGCATCAAATATGCCTAATAAAATACAGAACTGAGTTTGGGACTTCATTATATCAAGACTACTTCATTTCTAATGCTATGAATGAGTTGAGCTGAATGTGAAAAGGAATAAAGAATGAGAATAAAACAAATCTCATTTGTAAATAAAAAAAGCACAATGCAGGTTTTAAACATTTTCCTGACTATAAAAACTTAAATAACCAAGCATATTAAGCTGCAATTCTTTAAATTTGGGATGAAGCCTATAAGTAATAAGGAATGAGAATGAAATAAAATTCAGGTCTTCATTCAAGACATTACAAAAGGAAATGGAGTGACTACTGGAAATTAAACAGTATTTCATCACAAAGACTGAACATCTACAGCTAATTTAAAGAATATTGAACATAAATTGATACTCCATAGTGATACTGCATTAATGAACTAAGCTAGTTAATTACACATGCTTTTAGATTAATTAACTTACTTCGGTAATATTCCACAACTAGTACAATAAATATCAGTTGTTATTGATACGAAAGTAGTAAAAAGTCCAAATCCACTATACTTAGTTTCTAGGTCAACAAATGTTTGATCTGTTAAGTAGCTGCCACATGGCTAATTAACTAGAGCTGATCAAGTGTGGCCTACTTAATATAAATGTTTATACAATGATAAATAACCATTATGCCAAAACAGGTTGATTACCCATTTTTTTAGTTAGCTAAAGGCTGTAAATAATACATTTTACATGGGAGTGGGCTTTTTGTGGAACTGAATGTGAATATTTTTCTAAACTAGCAAACAGTCAATTTTACTGACTTCTTCCAACAAATTACTAGAACTTCATTAACCCAAAAGAGATGAATTACAAAAATTTTTGAGAGAAAGGATAGGTAAAAATAATATAAAATATTTTGTTGAACAGTCTATAATTTTGGTTATTCTCAATAATACTTCAATAATGAAAGAGATACATGTTTATTAAATCAAAACCTAACAGAAGTTCTTCTTTTTTTTTTTATCAAGAGCCTTTTCCAAACTATATGAGTATATTGCAAGGTTTGTAGCACACCAACCGAACACTGAAATCAATTTGATGAGAACTTAAGACAACATGGTTTCAGCAACAACAACAACAAAAAAAAAGCATCTTGATATAATAAATATTGGTTTGTTGGTTGATTTCTCCAGTCATGCTTTACATTGAACAGAAAGGGTAAGTGAGAGTAACAGAGAAACGCACAAGAGTTAACATAAGATGACTAGGATAAGGCTCAGTGGCAGGCAATGAATAAAGAACACCACACACACACACACACAGAATTGTGGCCAGAAGAGAAGAGGGAGTAAATAAATTAGTTGGGAGAAAGAGAAAAAAAGAGAGAACATGATGGGGTGGTGGGAATGAGCCAGACCTGAACAGTAAAATAAAGTTTAAGAAAATACAGTAGAAGTAAACATTATAAAACCAAGTAGAGGTTTTATAAAAAGCAGAGGGAGGAGAAAGCAAGGGAAAAGGTGATAGGTAATGAAAAGTGGTAGGTAAAGGAGAGAGGTAGAAAATAGATACAAGTGGCGAGGTGGTCAGTTATAAGCATATTCTGGGAGAAATTAAAGCACATCATATTCGAAAAGTTATGAGAAAAACAAAGTAAACGGTGAAATAAAGATGAGAATTATCAAATGAAAAGTTATTTAAACAGTTCAAAAGGTGAAATTATAAGTTTTATAGAGACATATAAATGTATGTTTGTGTCAGTATAAAAAGAGAAATCTATTTGCATTAGGTAAAGTGAGAATATAAACAGACACACACAAATATATAAACACATGCATACATATTTACATTTATCTTAAGGTAATAAATATTTTTCTTTTGAAAATTGATATTCATTTCATCATTTTGTGTAAGCGCCAAGAAATTTTATAGAAGTTAAAATATAATTATTGTATGTTAAATTAGAAATATTATATACATACAATATTTCTTGATGTTACTTATAGTAGCAAATTATATTTCTAAATTTTACCCATCATATGATGCGTAACATTGTAATACAGAAGTATTACAAGTGAATAAAAGTAAATTATTTTTTTTTTAAATTCAGCAAAAATTATGATATAATTTTATATACTGTTGTATTTCGGGATGGTCATTTTTTTTTTTTTTGCCAAATAAACGCATGCACTATATATTTTTTCTTCACTTGTTTATTACTGTTTTTATTTTATTATTTTAACTCATGTCCATTGTCTGGAAATCTTTTGTCACACGTCTGTGACCTCTTCAGCAACACTTTATTTTCACGTGTGTTCTTGCTCCACTACATTCTGTTCCATATATACTGTTTATGCCTTTTGGAAATTTTTATGAATTATAATTTTAATATTCCCATAAGCAGCTAACAGTTTTTGTATAACAGAAAGGGCCACAAAAATTGTCTCAAATTCCAAGAAATAATAATGATTTCAAATTTTAGCACAAGGTCAACAATTTTAAGAAGGTGGGGTCAGTCAATTACATTGACTCTAGTACTTGGCTGGTACTATTTTACTGACCCAGTATAGGTGGAAAGAAAAGTTAACTTTAGTGCTATTTGAACTCAGAATATAAAGAACCAGAAGAAATGCTGCTAAGCAATTAGAAATTGTTTTAAAATTTGACATAAGGCCAGCAGTTTTAGGGGGAGGAGGTGAGTTGAGTACATTGAACCCTAGTACGTTACTGATACTTATGTTATTAACTCAAATGATGAAAAGCAAACTTTGATTTCAGTAATATTTGAAAACTCTGAAAGAAATGCTACTAATCATTTTTTCCAACATGCTACTGATTCTGCTAGTCTGCCATCTTAATAATTAATAAAAATATTAATGATAATAGTAATAAAGCCCACTTACATAGAATAATGTTGATAAATTTTAGGAAAACTAGGGATATCTTTCAAGATATAATTTTTACATTTTTTTTTTTTAGATTAAAAACAAATCTCTTTCCTCTAAAGAACAGATGTCTTCGTAGTAAATTCTTCATTGAACAATGTTTTCTGAATATAACAAAATGGGACTTGTTAGAAGAAAATATGCTAAAAGTTCTGTAGACAATGAAGCGAAACAAAAATGCTAATTTACCTGCATTATTTTAAAAATTCCTGTTATTAATATTGAATGCAAGTGGTAAAATAAAAATGTCAATGATAAACTAATGTACACATGTAAAACAGAAGCTTCTATTTTATTTCCTTCTTTTCAAGTCTAATTTTTATCACTTAACATAGTTTGATTTTTGTTTCATTAGGCATAATAATACCTCACAGAAAAATAAGTGAAATAAAAAAATTAAAAAATGACAGATTATAGTTCAAACATTTTAGAATCAAATTCATGCTTCTCTGCTATGTTGTACACCAAGAAATTTTGGCTTTCCAAGCACCATGGTCTATTTTTGTTTTTCAATGAGCATAATACTAAGATGGTGAATTGGCAGTCATTAGAGCATTGGATAGAGTTCCATGAGGTATTTGTTCTAATTCTTTGCACTTTGAAATCAAATCCCACCAAGATCAGCTTCAATTGCCATCTTTTGAGGCATGAGGATCAATAAAAAAAGTAACCATAACTATTTTAATAAAGTTTGACAGCAACTATACCTTCAAGCTCAAACTTGAAATAGGCAACAATTAAATCAATCATACTTGTGTTACTATTAAAATTGAAAAAAAAAATTTTATAGTAACACAAGTTTTACTTTAATACTTCAACAATGATTTTAGAATTTCTATATAAAAAAATATTGTGAAACTTTCAAAAGTTTACTGCTTCTTTTCATTTTATTAATGTTATTTATGCCAGGTCAGACTTGATTCGACAAGCCTTTTAGTGAAATCTTTCCAGCAGGAGTGGCTGTGTGGTAAGTAGCTTGCTTATCAACCACATGGTTCTGGGTTCAGTCCCACTGCGTGGCACCTTGGGCAAGTGTCTTCTACTATAGCCTCAGGCTGACCAAAGCCTTGTGAGTGGAATTGGTAGACGGAAACTGAAAGAAGCCCGTCGTATATATAGATATATATGTATGTGTGTATATGTTTGTCCCCCCCCCCCAGCATCGCTTGACAACCGATGCTGGTGTGTTTACGTCCCCATAACTTAGCGGTTCGGTAAAAGAGACTGATAGAATAAGTACTAGGCTTACAAAGAATAAGTCTTGGGGTCGATTTGCTCGACTAAAGGCGGTGCTCCAGCATGACTGCAGTCAAATGACTGAAACAAGTAAAAGAGTAAAGCTGTGAACAATCCTGTATTTTTGCTTTAGACAGTCTCTCTAGGACAAATATGTCCTTCACTTTTAAAGTAGAAGGGAGATTTCAGTATTACTTACAGGTGATGCATTGGTTTCTCTATTGGATGCAAAAAGAATCAACAAATGTTTATGGCTTAGTATAAAATGACAACCTATCCTATATCAACTTTTTAAAATAATACTTAAGAAAATCTCTCCTTAGAACTTCAAATTATGTTTAAAGGAGAGGTTATCTAAGCAAAACACTATACTTGACCATTAATTTCCAAATAGACAGGAAATATAGATGACAGCAGGGGGTTTTCTTTGATGGTAAACAAATCCTGTTGTTATAAGTAATAAATAGTAGACCCAAGAAAAACGTTAAAAATAAATAAATGAAAGACCAGATGGAAATATATAAGATTTAATTTACGCTTTTACTAGTTTCAGTCAAGAGCTGTGTTCATGCTGGGGTACCACCAATATATTAAATTATACCTTATGAATAATATAATTTATTAATATTTAATAAATAGGGCAGTGAGCTGGCAGAATCATTAGCATGCCAGGCAAAATGCTTAACATCATTTCATCCATCTTTATGTTCAGAGTTCAAATTTTGCTGAGGCCTACTTTACCTTTCATCCTTTCAGGATTGATAAAGTAAGTACCAGTTGAACACTGGTGTCAAGGTACTTGATTCACCCCTTCCCCAAAATTACTGGCCTTGTGCCAAAATTTGAAACTAATATTACTTAATAAATAATGAATTATATTTAAATTAAATACATTGAAGTAGTTAATTATAAGAAAGATGACATTGTCTCATAATCAGCAATAAATACAAGAAGTATTACTACTCCACCCACCGAAAAACTGCTTCAGCTCGATGAAAGTTTCTTAAAAACATTTATCTTTTACATTTTCCTTGGTTCCTCATTATTCTTACACCATTCCACTAATGAATGGTGTTTGTCTTTTTCTTTACTGCTGGTAAAATTCAAGGGAAATCTTATTCCAAAGAGGATGTAATCAGCAAAATGAATAACAGCATTTTGATGTTCTTTTTCTTTTAATCTACAACAATAACTACCTAATAACTACTTTAAAACAACCAACAAAACCAAAAATGAATAAGAATGGTGGATCACAGAATTTATTTTTTCCTAACAAAATAAAAAGGATGTACAAAGGAAAAAAAAAACAAGAGAAAATCCTAAATAAGTAGGATAAAACTGAAGTGGATTTCTGTAAAAGTACAATATATATACACTATATATTTGTGTGTGTACATGTGTATATATAGACAAAATAGCAATGACCAAACTCGTACCCATTTGATCACAGGTCAGCTTGGTCGAGGGTGACCTGAGCTTAAATAACAACACACAACTGCATATCACAACTGAAAATGTTCATATATTGAATTAGATACAATAAAGTTTGAAGTCCAGCACAGTATACTATTGTGGTCAATCCCACTATACTACTTGTCATTTACTACAGCTTATATTCCAGAATAGTTAAAAATATTTCTATGAAGTAAAGTTGGTGGGGAGAAGTTCTATATTTTGACAAAATATTCATATCCTCCTCTGCTCATTTTCTCTTTTTGATTGTTTTTAAATGGGTGAAATTTCCCACCATCTCAGTAGGCAATCAACAATCGCAGTTGATATGCAAACATCTGTCTTGTGACATGATCACATTACAAATGTATGTTAGCAAATGCATTCATCATGTGCCCATACACAAAATAATCTTCTGCAAAATGACACAAGAATATAAATACAGAATTTAATTGCTGTAGAAAAATACTGTCTCAGCCATCACATGGCTACAGAACTTTAACACAAATTTCAACATCATGAACTGAATAGCTGTGTGACATTGGTCTATGTTCTAAAGTGAACTTTTGATGAATCTGAAGTTTTAGGCATGTATGCACAGCACTCAAAAGACTTATGCATACATAATGACATGGGCACTCATAGTAAAAGGGATGTATTCATTGAAATTAACCTTTATCTATACCAGAAAAGTGACAAGAAAGTCAATCCTGAAGAAATATATTTAATCTAGTATTCTGCACTCCACTGGATCAATATGATGACTTCTTTTTTTTATTATGAACAAGGCCTTACTTTCAAAATGTGGGAGAATATTAGAATGTTTTGGTTGTCCTTACTTAATACATAGGTGAATTAATTTTAATCATGGATTGAAATTTTACTTCTCAATATTAAATCCTTATGAGATGATTAAACCAATCTATCATTCCACCATTTGTGCTAGAAAGTAGACTAGACCAATCTATTCATGCAAATAGATTTTTCTTTATCTCTCCACACATACAGGTTGTGTTTGTCTTGTCCTTACCAAGGGTATCAATAACTTAATGAAGCACAGTGTCAACTCTAGATTTTAAGCATATATTTCATAATACTGCACAGACAATTTTTTTTTCCAGGTAATTAATGTAGGAATTGGTGCAGGGACAAACTTACAGCTATATCAAAAGTACTGTCATCAATGTTTGGATAAAGATCTCCTTGCTGCTCTATATTATGACTTTGAATCTAAAAGTGAATTCATTATTGAGTTGGTTAAAAAATTCTCCAGGTTGGTTTTGACCCAAAGAGCCTCCGAGACCAAAATTCATTGACATACATTCCACAACACTCAAAACAGAATGCTGGTAAATGGTCATATAATGTTTGTTGTGATAGAGCAGTATTATTAAATGAACACTGTCTCAACTATAAGCACCAGACAAACAAATTGATTCATTCGTATAAACCACAAGCTAAAGAAAAAAAAGACAAAAAAAATACAAAAAACACAAAATACCTTCCCTCAAGAACCCAGACTTAAGTCTTTAAGGGCCATGAAGCAATTGCAATTATAGATTCTTTCTGCTACTTCAATAACCCTACTGGACAGGTGATAGTTATTTTAATAAAGGGGGGGGGGGAAACAGCTTTGAAGTTTTATCAGCCTCTTATACTGACAAACTAAATAATATTTGGAGTGCTTTTTTATACTAGGTCTGCAAAAGTCAAATATTTGAACTCCTTCAATCAAAAAGATAGTGTCATGATCAGTTGAATTTGCTCAGCAAAAAATTTTTAGTCATAAAGACTGTCAAAGTCGAGATCATTGTAGTTTGTTTAATATTAAGGAGATTCTCCAGAAAAGGTGACATTAGTTTTGACATTAGACATGTGCGATAGAGAACATTTGGGCAAAAGCCATTTTCAAGAATATGACATATTTCTTTCAAGTAGCCAAAAAGATGCTTAGTAGTTAATGTAATTGTGATTTCAATATTCATGTCAGAAAATGTAAGCGACCATGTGTTGAATTCAATGGCATTGAACTTATATGAGGTGGTGGAAGCAAAAAGGAAATCTGACGGTACTGGTTGAGTCACAATACCTATTTGTAAGAGGGAATAGAGATTGTCAATGTAATTCAGCTCAAGTAAATTACTGAAATTTTCTTTATCAAAATCATATGAATAAAAATAAAAACTAGACAAGGAAACACTCAAAAAGTTAAATTGTGATCTAGCGGCTTGAAGTGTACAGTTTTTGCTAAATTTACAATCCCAATTTCTTATATATGTAATTTTTGAAGGGGAAGAAATGACTTGTTGAGAGATTGAAAGCTTTCCCAAAAGAACTAGCAAATAAATGAAATGGTTCCAACATATCACAATTGTGATACTATCTATTTCTACCTTGGTAATGACCTTGTTGTTACTTAGGAACTTTGTTTTAATGGCATGAGAGAAATCAATAATTCAAAGGCACTAAATTACCCTTTTCCCTGAGTGATGAAATTATCAAATAAGTTGAAAGCATTGGTTCTGCCATCCTATGTCATATACACATCATCATCAATGTCCGTCTTCCATGGTGGCATGGATTGGACAGTTTGACAGAATCTGATGAGCCACAGGACTACATTAAGCTCCAATGTCAGCTTTGGTATGGTTTCCATTGCTGTATGTTCTTACAAATATTATTTAACAATATATGACTCTGTATGACTGTTTTGTAGGCTTGCAAGACAAAGCTAAGCTGATCCAAGCTATTATTGAGTTGAGTGTCACTTTTGTCTGTCCACTTTCTCTCCCTGTTCCCCCCTCTCTCTCTCTCACACACACACCACAATTAGTGGTCCACAGAATGTTGTAAAATCTGTTAAGTAATCCATTATCATAGTACAGAATGTATCAATGAAATGAGGTTCACTGTTGTTTGGTATCCTGCAACACCAACAGTATCCAAATATGAATGGGACCTTAAGCATGCCATAGAAGTATAATAAAAACAGGCAAACAGGTTATCTGGAACTGCTATAATTGCTTCAAGGGTCCATATATATATATCCCTTCAGCACAGTTTTCATCTACTCAACTTTACAAGACTTGTGGCAAACTGGTAAAGTTGACCAAGGTGCCATGCAGTGGGACAAATCCTGAAACTGTAGCTGTGACATAAATTTAATGGCATACAAAGGAACTTCTATATGGTCACTTAACCTAATAGCAATAACAGCCCTCCAATCACACCCTACAATCTTAAAAAGAATGATTTATAGGACACTGTAGTTTTGCATCTTAAAAAAAAAAAGGGGGGGATGGTCATGTCAGAAAAGCCTTTGATCATAGGCCTACTCAATCAGGGCTCATCTGGGGATTGACAACAAGTATCTGACATTGTATAAAACTCACTCTAAAGTGTAGTTCAGATAACTTGGAAAGGGAAAGGCAAAGATAAAAAATTTTTTTCAGTGCAAATTACATGTATAATTTGAACAGACTTTAAATCTAACGGGATAACGAAAAAGATCTTAAGATGAGGAAGAGGATTAAATCCACTTTGTATATTTAAAGTGAGAAACTGGAGGAAAATGCACTAGATATGTGTACAAGATACAAAATCACAGAGGTATGTGTGTGTGTAGTGCTTTGCACTTGGTAGGTTCCTTGTATAGGAAGTTCATCTCTAATTAGAATATCAGATATACATAACACTGTACCTATAGGTAATATTTTTAGAGGAAAAGATAGCTACAAAAGTTGTCCATCTGGGAAGGTAATGTTCATGGGAGTCAGCTAAATGGATAAAGTTGAGATTTTAGAACTAGCTGGATTAAGTTTTCACTGAAGGTCAATATAGGATGTTTAGCTCTCACCTGTCAACCTGATTGGACTCAAGTAACATTGCTACTCAACAGAACAGCAAGTACACTTTTTGATTGCAAGTAAATCCTGTTTTGTAAAGTGCTTGAAATTACAGCCATTGCTAGACCATTCTCAGGTGAAAGACTAGTCAAGGAGTGAAAAGTGGCTTAAAAGAGATGACAAAATATCATGTATTTTCATAGAAGTCATTTTTTTGTTTTTTACTTGTCATTAAGGCCCATTTAAGTTGGGTGCTTTGCTATTCAATGGAGTCTGATTTATTTCAAGATACTGTTTCATAATCTGAAACCTACCATTCAGAGCAAACACTCGTAGCCTTCTACTTTCTTGCAATGAAAACCTGAAACCTAACATTCTACTAAGCAAATATTCAATTTCCTGCTACTGTTCCATTCCTTTTAATAATGTTTATCTCATTCCTACTCTTTGACTGTGTTGCATACAGTTCCAGCTACAGAACTGGTTGGTAACTTGCTTTAGGTAATGTCTTAAAAATTCCAAACTGTTTTCTGTACTACATGAATCCACAATCTATATTTTACATGTATCATGAAAAAATTTTAGTTTCCAACACCTTTCCATATAATGGTTTCATTACCATTATGACTTTCAACTTAAAAATCATAACTCATAATGGACACAAATTTGTGTGTGTTTGTGAGAGAGAGAGAGAGAGAGAGAGAGGGAGAGAGAGAGAGAG